>NC_088342.1:32285000-32517500 GCF_036884655.1 Musa acuminata AAA Group | reverse complement strand
AAATTGAATTTATTGGATTTCAGATACCACAATCCTAAATTGGGAGTTCCTTTAAGATATCTAAAAGTTCGTTTAACACTTTTAAGATGAGATAATTTAGGATTAGATTGAAACCTAGTGCAAAGTCCTACACTAAACATGATATCCGGTCTAGTCGTGGTGAGGTAAAGTAGACTACCTATCATTCCCCTATACGTTTTTTTATCAAAGTTTTTACCATTTTCATCTATATCTAACTTAGTGAAAGTACTCATAGGGGTATTTATTGCTTTTGAACCATCCATGTTAAATCATTTTAACAATTCTAATGTATATTTAGATTGATTAAGAAATATACCATCACTAAGTTGTTTAATTTACAATCCTGAAAAGAAGGTTAATTCACCCATTAGACTCATTTCAAATTCATGACTCATACACTTGGCAAATGATTCACATAGTGATTCATCCGAAGAACCAAAAATAATATCGTCAACATAAATTTGCACAATAAGAAAATTATTTTCAAAGTGTTTGATAAACAATGTAGTATCAACCTTGCCTTTGGTAAAATTATTTAAAATAAGAAAGGAACTAAGCCTTTCATACCAAGCTACAAGAGCTTGTTTTAAGCTATATAGAGTCTTAATTAATTTAAATACATGATTAGGAAGAAGAGAATTTTCAAATCTAGGAGGTTGTTCAATATACACTTCTTCGGAAATAAAACCATTCAAGAAAGTACTTTTGACATCCATTTGAAATAGTTTAAAATCATTACTACTAGCATAGGCAAGGAGCATCCTAATGGCTTCTAATCTTGCCACAAGAGCGAAGGTCTCTTCGTCGTCGATACCTTCTTCTTGGTTGAAACATTTGGCCACTAATCTAGCCTTGTTTCTAACCATGATACCGCATTCATCTTGATTGTTTCTAAAGACCCATTTAGTACCAATGGCTAAATGGTCACTAGGTCCAGGAACAAGCTTCCATACCTCATTCCTCTCAAATTGGTTTAATTCCTCTTGCATTGCAATAACCCATGAATAATCTTTTAAGGCTTTGTCAATGCATTTAGGTTCAATTTGAGAAAGGAAGGCGGCGTTAGCATAAAAAATCTTGAAGGAAGAACGAGTTTGAACTCCTTTTGATATATCTCCTATAATTAGCTCATTTGGATGAGCATCTACAAACTTCCATTCCTTGGGTAAAGAAATTTCGGAAGAAGATACATCCAAGTTGCTATTTTGAGGAGGGAGTTCATTTAAATTCAAATTATCAAAGCCAAGATCATCATCAAAATTATTTTTCTTTAACTCAAAAATTTCATTAAAAACTACATGAATAGACTCCTCTATAACTAAGGTTCTTTTGTTAAAAACACGAAAAGCCTTAGAAACAGAAGAGTAACCAAGAAAGATGCCTTCATCATATTTAGCATCAAATTTTCCTAAGGCATCATTTTCATTCAAAATAAAGCATTTGCAACCAAATACTTTAAAATAAGAAACATTTAGTTTTTTGTTATTTCATAATTCATAGGGAGTTTTTGATAGAGATGGTCTTATTAGAACCCTATTCATGACATAACAAATCGTATTAATGGCTTTGGCCCAAAAATACTTAGGTAGACTATGTTCATTTAACATGGTTTTTGCCATTTCTTGTAAATTTTTATTTTTTTTTTCAACTACCCCATTTTGTTGAGGATTTCTTGAAGTGGAGAAGTTATGATTATATCCATTGGATTCATAAAAACTTTGGAAGTCATGGTTTTGAAATTTGCCACCGTGATCACTCCGAATTGATGAAATCATGAAGTTTTTTTCGTTTTGAGTAACTTTACAAAATTTAGAGAAACATTTGAGACAATCACTTTTGTGAGCCAAGAAATAGGTCCAAATGTATCTACTATAGTCATCGATGATTATGAAGGCATATTTGCTTCCTCCTATACTTGTTGTGTCAATTGGTACAAATAAGTCCAAATGGATCAATTGTAATAGTCTAGTAGTGCTAATTTGATATTTTGGTTTAAAACTGGTTTTTATTTGTTTACCTAGTTAACACGCATCACATGCTTTGTTCTTAACAAACTTTATATTGGGAATCCCTTGTACTAACTCTCTAGATGAGATCTTAGCTATTAGTTTTATACTTGCATGGTCTAATCTCGTATGCCAAAGCCAAACATCATCATTTAAAGCGGAGAAGCATATTTCATTACTTAGTTCGTCATGGTTGATGGTATAGACATTATTTTGTTTTAAAGTAATCATTGACATGTTATTGTTTTGTTTTTTAATAATGCACATATTAGATTCAAATCTAACAATGTAACCTTTATCGCATAATTGACTAATACTTAAGAGATTATGTTTTAATCCATCAACTAGCAATACATCATCAATTGAAAATTTTAATTTATTACCTATGGTTCCCTTGCCAATGATTTTACCTTTATTGTTATCTTCGAAGGTGACGTACCCTTCTTCTTTGCTAGTAAGCATAGAGAAATGAGATGGATCTCCAGCATGTGTCTTGAGCATCCACTATCAAGATACCATCTCGTGCTCCTAGCTTGTGGATTTATCTACAAAAGAGGATGGTTTTTAGATACCCATTTGATTTTGGGTGCCTCAAAAATTGATCTACCAATTTTGTTATTCATCATTGAACTATTTATAGTTCCTTTAAGAACCCATATCAACTTATGTGGACTAACTTTCTTAAATAGACATTTGTAAGCAACATGTCTGGATTTACAACAAAAGTTACATTTCAAATGAGGTGAAACATGTAATGTGAGTCCTTTAATGAAAGTGGTAGGATTTTGGTGAAATCCTCTCACAAAACCAATTTCACTTCTATTTATGACGTGACCCTTGTTTGCAAGGATTATGTCCAATCCCTTGCTACCGACCTTAAACTTGTTTAAGATCTCTTTAAGTAGCAAATTTTTATTTTTTATTGCTTCTAAGTGTTCACACTTAGAGCATGGAGGAGTTTGAAGATTATCAAGCTTATTTTGTAGTAAGACATGCTATTTCTTTAATAGATTAAACTTCTTACTAATAATTCTACACTCATCAAATAATTCATGAAAAGCGATAGAAAGTTCATCGAAAGATAAATTTTCATTAATTAAATCACATATCTCTTCTCCTAAAGTCATTAGCGTGAAGTTTACCTCCTCTTTGTTACTAGCTTCTTCACTTTCGGAATCACTTGAATCATCCCAAGTCGCTTTTAAAGCTTTCTTCTTCTTCGGTTGCTTCTTCTTGGCTTAGGGGCTTTCATTTTTGAAGTGCCCCGGCTTCTTACATTCATAGCATATTACTTGTCCTTTTTATGTTCAAGTTTATTTTTAGTGTTATTTTTAAATTTATTTTTTCTTATAATTTTTTTAAATTTTTGAGTTAAAAGTGCAATGTCATCGTCACTGTCCTCATCACTTGATGTTCCTTTCAAGTGGTCTTCTTATGATGTAAGCGCCATATCCTTCCTGTTCTTTGGATACTAGTTCAAAGTTAAAAAAACGTTTACCAAGTGCCTTGAGTCCATTGATGACATCTGTAAAACGGGTGTACATGTCTCCGATGGACTCACTTGGTTTCATTCAGAAAAGTTTGTAAGAGTGCACAAGAATGTTGATTTTGGATTTTTTTACTCGGCTAGTGCCTTCATGAGTGACCTCAAGAGTTATCTTAATATCAAAAGCCGAATCACAAATTGAAATGCGATTAAATTCATTCTTATCCAATGCACAAAATAAGGCATTCATAGCCTTTGCTTTTAAAGCAAAAACCTTCTTCTCCGATTCATCCCATTCGCTCATCGAAAGAGAAGATTTTTGAAATCCATTTTTGACAATAGTCCAAAGCTTGAAATCCATGGAAATGAGGAAAATCCTCATTCGAGTTTTCCAATACTTGTAATCCGACCCATTAAACATAGGCAGACATGTAATGGAATGACCCTCATGCATGCCAGAGTAAGCCATCTCTCTTGGGTATTAAACCAAATATGAGAGTGAGCCTAGCTCTAATACCAATTGTTAGGATCAGAGCGGCACTAAGAGGGGGGGGGGGGGGGGGTGAATTAGTGCAGTGGATTAAAACTTATAAGTTTAAAAATGATTTTGTAAATGCATAGAGATTTTGATTCGATAAAGAATGACTTAGTAAAAATAGCTCGAGTAAAATAAGGAGATGAAAACCAAAAGCTTGCTGCTATATAAATAATGATTTTAGAAAGGTAAACATTCACACATTCAAGGAATATACTAATTTAAAGTGGTTCGGTCAAATGACCTATATTCACTTGCGAAGCCTTCTTTGATGAGGCTCCCAACTTCCACTAGCAAATCACTTTGAAGTGGAAGGACAAATGCCTCTCTTACAACTTTTTATAAGTGGTTCATACTCTTACATATTTTCAAAGAGAAAGAGGGAGGTGAACACTTAAGCTATTGAAAACAAGACTTGCTAAAGACTTTGCTAAGGCTTTATCTCAATCTCTAACTTCTTAAAGGTTATGTTCACTGCTGAGAATTGAGGGGTATTTATAGGCCCCAAGAGGATTCAAATTTGGGCTCCAAATTTGAATTGCTTTTGGGTTTCTCGGTGCTGGCGGTGCCACCGCCTAGTGTCTGACACTGACAGTGTACTAGCTGTGCCACAGCCGGAACTCTTGGGTTCTGGGCGGTGCCACTGCCCAGTCCGGCGGTACCACCACCCAGTCTGGCGGTGCCACCGCCCGACCTTACGGGTCACTGGTTGGGCTCCTAATTTGGCCCAAACCAGTCTATATTAGGACCTAGTTAGCCCCTAACCAGGTTATATGATTATCCCTTAATCCTAACCCTAATTACATACAAACTATGAAGTTAAGACATAGTCCTAAGCAAGTTTTTAACCGGCAATGTCGAGTTTCCTTCCGGCAAGTTTTTCGGCGAACTTCCGGCGGACTTCCGATACACCCTCGGATTTCTTCCGGCAGACTCCTAGTAGGCTCCCGGTATTGTTACGAGTTCAGCGAGTATTTGGAAAGTAGTTGAACCTTCTCGGTGATCTCCGCGAACCTTCGACGATCTCTCTGGCGGACTTCCGAAAACTTCGGCAAGTCCCCGGTTTCTTCTTGGTTGGTTCCGTCAGCACTTCCGACGAATCTTTGGACTCTCGGTAGACTCTCGAATACCCATCAAACTTGACTCCGGTAGACTTGCTTTATGTCTTCAAGCTATCGTAGTTAATCCTATATACTTAACTCAATAATATAGATTAGATCAATTAACCCATCAATTGATTTCATCATCAAAATCTGAGATTCAATAGAGACAATCTTTTACAACCCTCTTTTATAATGTATCCCTCTTACACCTCCCTTAGAACTCTCTGGGAGGAGGGAACTCAACTTTCTAAGGTTTATAACTTTAGAATCATAGGGTTTTGCTCAATATTTCTTACTTATCCATGCAGGAATAGCTGGGGTATTTATAGGCCCTAAATGGATTTAAATTTGGAACAAAAAATTCAAACCCCTAAAATTTTAAGATACAGGCGGTACAACTACCTGCACTGGGCGGTACCACCACCCAGACCGGTAGTACTACCGCTTCACATAGTCTCAAAGATTGTGCCATAATGATTTCATCTATTTAGTCACTGTTTGGGCCTTTCTCTTAGCCCAACATAGCCTAAACTTGACCCAACTGTCCTCTAATTGGGTTGGCCCAATTCTAATCTCTATTATGTGCTAACTATGAATTTTAAGACATTTACTGAGCTAAACAAAGTCGGTAAGTCTATGTTTCTTACGGTGAGCTTCCAATGATCTTCCGGCGAACTTCCGACGATCTATCGATAATGTTCCAGCGAACTCCCGACAAGCTCCTGGACTTCATGATGATCTTCTTGGTGAGTTCCGACGAGCTTCTTTGGCAAGCTCCAGGACTTCTCGGTCAAGTCCGACAGAACTTTCGACAAACTGTCATGGACAAACTTCTAAATAGGATGTTTGATGTAATGCTTATGTATGTTCGTGTCTTTTGGTATGTTCATGCTTTGCACATCATGTAGAGGGATGGCCGAAGGCTTAATAATCCCATTTTAGTTGGGTTTGGTGGCCGCTTTAGGCTTGTAAATAAAGGTTATGTCATGTGGACACTTGTGAGAGATTTTCGATCTATAATGGATCATTTTGACCCTTTGTTGTGCAACTGTTCAGAGCTTGTAAAGTCTGTTTGTAATTTGCATTGTCTATGAAGTGTTTCCTGGAATGTTTGCTTGTAGATCCCGAGTGAGGCGTTCTCTCTAATCCGTTTTCTCTTTTGTAGGTCCTAAGGGACCATGGGAGGCTTCGGGGAGGCTGACCTTTGCGGACGGACACGTAAGGGTACCGCACGACTTAGGCAAAACCAGCTAAGTCCATGACAGATGGTATTAGAGCGGGACAAGCACTCATAGAAACACTTAGCATGCAAACGTGGGGGACCTAGCGGGGCTGTGTTGAGGGTAGTCAGTATACGCACAACCGTTTGGGGGAAAACGGGCATGGAGATATAGGGAAAAGGAGTCACTCGGAGGAGCAAGCATCTGAGAATGACATTCAGAGAAATGGCCAACCCTTCGCGCAAGAGGCACCACGAGAACAAGCAAGCATGGAAGAATGTGGAGCGCACAAAAGTTGGGATGGTTGAATTTGAGCTACGGCTCAACGTTGACAATTATACTTGATGGTGCTCAAGACAAGTGAGGCGCTTGGTAAAGGATGAGACAATGCAAGGTGGAATGAGTTGCTTAGCGACCGAAAGAGTTGTGCAAAGCTCACAAAGGTGAGGAGAATTACTAACTCGAAGAATTCAGTACTTATGCATGGGCTTGTATGCGGACGATGGAATGTTCGTGGCCATACCAAGGCGATTGAAACTCGACGCCATATAGCATTGAAACTTTCTCTTCAGCATGTGAAGGATACGTCCATAGGATAGACTGGTGTGCTGTATACCCGTCCATATGATGGATGCAGCTGGTCTCATAGCTGCTCGTGTAGGGATACTAGGGATACAGTACAGGTGCTCATTGGAGAATGAGTTCACTGATTGATCCGCTTACGGAATGCTGGATGGTTGATGATGCCTTATTGTCAGACAGCGATTCCATAGTCCTAGTGGTGTATCTGGTCCTTAGACTTGAGACACCAAGGATGTCCTGTATGAGTGCTCCACTCTTTGATACCAGACTTATAGGTTTGACTGTTCTCAGATCTAGTACAGCTGGTCATTGGGAGTGGTAGTCGACCTTACGAGGGCTATTGAGTGTCGACAGAGAATCATCCACTCTCGGCGTCATGAGAGGAATATCCTATGTGTTCTTGCTCAGACAAATCCCTGGCCAGGGTCATTCGGGTTGAGAGAGAAAGAGTTCTCTGGGAGAATCCGATTAGAGCGAGACTCGAGTAGAAACCGTATGGGTCTGACAGCACCATGCTCGATATACGGTCTCTGGGATATTAGATGGATGAGGGACTAAAGGTACATGGTAACTGAGGACAGACAGGTCCAATGGATTGGATTCCCCTGTATCGTCTGGGGACTACGGCGTAGTGGCCTAGTACTTCCGTAGTCGATGAGTCGAGTGAATTATTACAGAGATAATAATTCACTCAGTCAGAAGGAGTTCTGACAGGTATGACTCACGGCCAGCTCGATATTGGGCCTAGAGGGTCATACACATATGGTAGGCATTGCGATGAGTAGAGGTTCGGATATGAGATATCCGACGGAGCCCTTGTCTTATTGGATGCAGATCCAATACCCACTAGGGAAAGGACCCATTAGGGTTTTGACACGGGATCTCTATAAATAGGAGGGATTCACAGCCTCATAGGCTAGAGTCTTTGCTTGCCCTTCCTATTCTCCTCTCCCTCTCCACCTCAGAGTAGGCCTGGAGTTTTGAGGAGCGTCGTCGCAACCCTGCTGTGTGGATCACCGCTAGAGAGGAGGACGCTTGACCTCCTTCACCCTCTCCTAAGGATCTGCAAGGAAACAGGGATATACGATCTCCCTAGGTAACACAATCTCTATACGCAGTTTTGTGTTTTGCGGATTTTTGCGCACCAATCTTCGCACGACGACGAACATCTTTTTGGGAATCGGGGATTTTTGTTTTCTTGTTCTTCCGCTGCGCATATGATGTCGCCCCCTTATGATTTCCCAACAGTGGTATCAGAGCCAGGTTGTTCGTGCGAATGATTGGTTTTGAACTGCGTGTGTTGTGTTTAGGAAGAATATTGACGTCAAAATCGTTGACGCAAAAGCGAGGAAGGGCAGCAACAGTTGCTGCATGCCTGCAGCCACCTGCAGCGGCAGCCGCAGCCGCAGCCGCAGCCAGGCAGCACAGCGCCGGCGCATGCGCAAGCGCTGTGCCTGCAGCAGCCGGCCGGCGGTCTGCTTGCCGCAGGCTTGCGGCCGGCGGGGCTGGCAGCCCGCGGGTAGAGGCGCCTGCGGCCGCTGAGCCCGCGGGTAGAGGCTCCGCAGGGCAGCGGCGCCTGCCGCCGCAGGGCAGCGACGCGCGAGGCCTGCCGCCGCTGCTCCCGCGGGCGAAACCCCCCCCCACAGGGGCGGCCGCCCGGCGGGACAGCACCTGGTGGCCTGCGGAGGCAGCGACGCCCGAAAGGGGAGCCCACCCGCAGCGGCATCGCCGCCAGCGGGCGTGCCGCCCGCAGGCGAGGGCAGCGCCCCGCCCCCCGCCGCACAGGCCGCCGCCGGCAGGGTGGCGGCGGCGGCAGCAGCGAAAAGGGCAAAGGGTATTAGGGTTTTCTGGGAAAAAGACAGTTTTGCCCCTCGGAATTTGAGAAATTCCAGTTTCTGTCTTTTGTCCAAATTACGAAAATACCCTTAGGAATTGAGAAATTTCCTACATATCCCTGATTTCAGAAAAATATTAATTAATTAAAAGGTTTAGTTGATTATTATTTTTATTATAATCTAGTAGTCCTACATGATGATGATTATTTATACATGTGATGTATGATGTGTGGACGGATGATCATGGACCGTGTGATGTGTGTACTTGTGATTATTATTATTGAGGTCTGCGAACCTCCATTATATTTCTCGTTTATTGTCGGGCCTGCGTGCCTATGATTAAGTTGTAATCACATGAGGAGGCGCAGCGGGAGCGTGGATGCGACAGCGGGACCCACGAGACGGACGATCGTGATGCATGGAGATGCATCAAGATGTCGACGGAACCGACGAGGACGAGATGGACGATCACAGGGCATGGAGATGCACCGTTGCACACATAGATCTTGATGTGAGTGATTAGGCCTACTGGCTCGGGCCTAATCATATTAGGTTGTGGTCCATGATCATCTGATGTGATTGCTTATACACATACTAGATAAGTATATATATTTGCATGCGATGTAGATATATATTAAATATGTATATGTGTGACATGTCATATTAGGAGACCAAATTATAGAAACATCTCTCGATAATATTAAGTCGGTAAACGTGAGGCAATTAGATTGACCCACGTGGCCTTCCATCGTTATGAGTAGGAACCGAATCCCGGTGTAGGTTGAGTTGGTCGAGTCCCTCGAGACTCACCTATATCGCGATTCGTTATCTTGCTTACGACATAGAGATGTCACCGGTGACCTGAGGACATGGTATGCTTGGTCGAGTCCCTCGAGGGTATATCATCAAATCAGACTCATCTTGTAACGAAGGTGTTGACTTAACCGAGCATCATGGTTGGTCGAGTCCCTCGAGGCCATGGTGATTCGGAGGCCGAACAGGACGGGAATCACAAGGAGTTGTGATCGGCAAGAGTTGCCTACCTTTTAGGCTTAGTGTGATTGGTCGAGTCCCTCGAGGTTACACTAAGACGCTGATTGGATCCTGATCCCCACTAGAAGTCTGCCGGAGACTTCCGTTTTACGTGCTGAGGGTGTCGCGTGACTCGATAGTAAAATAGTGGGAGTATATTAAGATAGAAGTCCATATCTTGATAGTTTATTTCTTGCAAAATCTGCATGTTATTCATTTTTGCTACATCTTTATTTTCAGAAAATGTCGCTTTCAAATCCCTTACGTGGCATACTTGATGTCAACCGCCTCACTGGTCCAAATTATACGGATTGGCTCCGTAACTTGAGAATTGTTCTCACAGCGGAGAAAATCGTGTACGTCCTTGATACAGTGATGCCTACGCCCGAAGAAGGGGCAAGCGAGGATGAGATCGCTCGCTACGTGAAGTACATTGATGACTCCACTCTTGCTCAGTGCTATATGTTGGGCTCTATGACTCCAGAGTTACAGAGACAACATGAAAAGATGGATGCCAGATCCATTCTCCTACATGTCCGTAAATTGTTTGAGGAACAGGGAAGGACTCAACGATATGAGATATCCAAGAGCCTTTTCCGCGCTAGGATGACTGAGGGGACACCGGTTCAGAACCATGTCCTAAAGATGATTGAGTGGATAGAGAAACTCACAGGTCTAGGAATGGTCCTAGAGGATAACTTGTGTGTGGACATTGTGCTTCAGTCCCTACCAGATTCCTTTTCACAGTTCATAATGAATTTTAATATGAACAAGCTTGAAGTGACTCTCCCAGAGCTCCTCAATATGTTGAGGGAGGCAGAGAGTACTATTAAGAAAGAGAAGCCAGTTCTCTACACTGGTGAGACCAGAAAGAAAAGGAAAGCAGAAAGGTCCCTTAAGAAGGGAAAGGGCAAGGGCAAACAAGGTAAAGCAAAGGTTGCTAAGAAAGACCCAACAAAGGACAAAGGCCAGTGCTTCCACTGTGGTAAAGATGGGCACTGGAAGAGAAACTGCAAAGAGTACCTTGCAGAAAGGGCGAAACAAAAGCTTGATGAAGCTTCA
The DNA here is from genome assembly GCF_036884655.1 of Musa acuminata AAA Group. Classification (NCBI taxonomy): domain Eukaryota; kingdom Viridiplantae; phylum Streptophyta; class Magnoliopsida; order Zingiberales; family Musaceae; genus Musa; species Musa acuminata. The sequence continues at coordinate 32,506,618 of NC_088342.1, read as the reverse complement.
GGTACATTCATGATCAGTCTCCATTTGTCAGACTCTTATGATAACACATGGGTATTAGATACCGGTAGTGCTTATCATATATGCAATTCGTTGCAGGTTCTGGCAAGGCCTAGGAGACTAGAGAGAGGCGAGATGGACCTAAAGATGGGTAATGGAGCAAAAGTTGCTGTATTAGCTGTTGGCCAGGTCGCTTTACATCTGCCTAGTGGAGCTTTTATTGCATTAGATGCATGTTATTTTGTTCCTTCTATTATCAAAAACATTATTTCCATTTCATGTTTAACAGTTAGTGGATATAAATTTGTTTTTGAGAACAATGGTTGTTCGATATTATTAGATGATAAGATCATCACGAAAGGAACATTGCATAATGGTTTATTTATGTTAGACACCACTCCACATATCATGAATGTAAATGTGTCTAAGAGGAAACGAGATGAGGTGAACAATGCATACCTGTGGCATTGTAGGCTAGGTCACATCCATGAAAGAAGGATTCAAAAGTTGCTAAATGATGGATATCTAGATCCATTCGACTATGTGTCATATGCAACTTGTGAGCCTTGCATTCGTGGAAAACTGACCAACTCTCCATTTAGTGGAACTGGAGAGAGAGCCACTGAGTTCTTGGAACTCATACATAGTGATGTATGTGGACTCATGTCAACTCATGCCATTGGAGGTTACTCCTACTTCATTATATTTACTGATGATTTCTCAAGGTATGGATATGTGTACTTAATGAAGTACAAGTCCGAGGCCTTTGAGAAATTCAGAGAGTATAAGAATTAGGTGGAGAACCAGACTGGAAAGAGTATCAAAACTCTTCGATCAGATCGAGGAGGTGAGTACTTAAGTACAGAGTTTACTCACTTCCTCAAGGACCATGGGATATTATCCCAATGGACACCTCCTTATACACCTCAGCTCAATGGTGTCTCTGAAAGGAGAAATCGTACATTATTAGATATGGTACGGTCCATGATGAGTTTCGCTGACCTACCCATCTCATTCTGGGGATATGCCTTAGAAACCGCAGCTTACCTTCTGAACAGAGTTCCAACTAAGTCGGTAGTGTCTACACCATATGAGATATGGAAAGGGAAGAAGCCTGATCTTAAGGTTGTTAAGATTTGGGGCTGATCTGCCCATGTTAAAAGACACAACCCCGATAAGTTAGAATCAAGGACAGAGCGATGCAAATTTGTGGGATACCCCAAGGAAACTTGTGGGTATTATTTCTATCATCTCGAGGACCAAAAGGTCTTTGTAGCTAAGAGAGCAGTGTTCCTTGAGAAGGAACACATTCTTGGCGGAGACAGTGGGAGAATGATAGAGTTGAGCGAAGTTAGGGAACCAAGCTCAAGCACCACTCTACAGCCCGAGTCTGTTCAGGTACCTAATACACAAGTATCAACTTTACGCAGGTCTGATAGAGTATCCCATCCTCCTGAGAGATATGTGGGACATATTAGAGCAGAGGATGTAGAGGATATTGATCCTCAGACCTACGAGGAGGCTATTATGAGTATAGACTCCGGGAAGTGGAAAGAAGCCATGAATTCTGAGATGGATTCTATGTACTCCAATAAGGTTTGGAACCTAGTTGATGCACCCGAAGGTATTGTACCCATCGGTTGCAAGTGGATCTTTAAGAAAAAGATCGGAGTAGATGGAAAGGTAGAGACCTATAAAGCAAGGCTAGTGGCTAAGGGGTATCGTCAAAGGCAAGGTGTTGACTACGACGAAACTTTCTCACCCGTAGCAATGCTAAAATCCATCAGAATTCTATTGGCTATTGCAGCACACTATGATTATGAGATCTGGCAGATGGATGTGAAAACCGCATTCCTCAACGGGAACCTGGAGGAGGAGGTGTATATGATGCAACCTGAGGGATTCGTGTCCAAGAACTGCCCAGATAAGGTGTGTAGGTTGCTTAGATCCATTTATGGACTAAAGCAAGCTTCCCGAAGTTGGAACATAAGATTTGATGAGGCAATCAGATCTTATGACTTCGTTAAGAACGAAGATGAGCCTTGTGTGTACAGGAAGGTAAGTGGGAGCGCTATCACCTTTTTGGTGTTATATGTGGATGACATCCTCATCATTGGGAATGACATAGGAATGCTATCCACAGTAAAGGCTTGGTTATCTAGACACTTCTCCATAAAGGACTTAGGAGAAGCATCCTATATCTTGGGGATTAGAATCTATAGAGATAGATCCAAGAGGATGCTTGGCTTGTCCCAGTCCAGGTACATAGAAACCATTGTCAAAAGGTTTGGTATGGAAAATTCCAAAGGGCAAACATGAATATGATACCTTATGCTTCAGCAATAGGGTCTATCATGTATGCCATGCTATGTACTAGGCCTGATATAGCGCATGCTCTGAGTGTCACGAGCAGGTATCAGGCGGATCCAGGCTTGGAGCACTGGAAAGCAGTAAAGTGTATCCTTAAGTACTTGAGAAGGACTAAGGATCTTTTACTAGTATATGGAGGTAATAGCCTTAAGGTTGAAGGCTTCACTGACTCAAGTTTTTAGTCTGATGTCGATGATAGCAAGTCGAATTCAGGGTATGTGTACACCTTGAATGGAGGAGCAGTGTGCTGGAAGAGTTCCAAGCAAGATACCACTGCTGACTCGACCACAGAGGCGGAGTACATTGCTGCATCAGATGCAACAAAAGAGGGAGTCTGGATGAAGAAGTTCATCACAGATTTGGGAGTCGTGCCGAGTAACGAGGAGCCGACTTCCTTATATTGCGACAACTACGGGGCGTTTACTCAAATAAGGGAACCCGGGTCTCATCAGAAGTGTTCTGAGGAGGTTCCAACTTATTAGAGTGATCGTAACCCGAGGAGAAATAGCAGTGGAAAGAGTTCCATCCGAAGATAACATTGCAGATCCACTGACAAAGCCGTTGTCTCAGATTGTCTTTGAGCGTCACAGGGGTCTGATGGGGATCTGACACATAGGTGATTGGCTTTAGGTCAAGTGGGAGATTGCTAGTCATAGGTGCCCAGCAAGCCAATCACGTGAGTGATGGCACGTGTGACTTGATACAGAATCTTTTTGCTTATTATATTTTGGCGTATATCACTTTATAACTATTGCATAAATGCATATATATTGTGATGTCCTTGGATTTGTGCAATGGGAATCGGATCGTGATGAGATCACGATAATGAGATCGATTCACCTTTAAACACATATCCTAAATAATCCCGGTCATAGGTTACTCGAGAGGGACATCGTGATAACCGGATAGACTGGTGTGCTGTATACCCGTCCATATGATGGATGCAGCTGGTCTCATAGCTGCTCGTGTAGGGATACTAGGGATACAGTACAGGTGCTCATTGGAGAATGAGTTCACTGATTGATCCGCTTACGGAATGCTGGATGGTTGATGATGCCTTATTGTCAGACAGCGATTCCATAGTCCTAGTGGTGTATCTGGTCCTTAGACTTGAGACACCAAGGATGTCCTGTATGAGTGCTCCACTCTTTGATACCAGACTTATAGGTTTGACTGTTCTCAGATCTAGTACAGCTGGTCATTGGGAGTGGTAGTCGACCTTACGAGGGCTATTGAGTGTCGACAGAGGATCATCCACTCTCGGCGTCATGAGAGGAATATCCTATGTGTTCTTGCTCAGACAAATCCCTGGCCAGGGTCATTCGGGTTGAGAGAGAAAGAGTTCTCCGGGAGAATCCGATTAGAGCGAGACTCGAGTAGAAACCGTATGGGTCTGACAGCACCATGCTCGATATACGGTCTCTGGGATATTAGATGGATGAGGGACTAAAGGTACATGGTAACTGAGGACAGACAGGTCCAATGGATTGGATTCCCCTGTATCGTCTGGGGACTACGGCGTAGTGGCCTAGTACTTCCGTAGTCGATGAGTCGAGTGAATTATTACAGAGATAATAATTCACTCAGTCAGAAGGAGTTCTGACAGGTATGACTCACGGCCAGCTCGATATTGGGCCTAGAGGGTCACACACATATGGTAGGCATTGCGATGAGTAGAGGTTCGGATATGAGATATCCGACGGAGCCCTTGTCTTATTGGATGCAGATCCAATACCCACTAGGGAAAGGACCCATTAGGGTTTTGACACGGGATCTCTATAAATAGGAGGGATTCACAGCCTCATAGGCTAGAGTCTTTGCTTGCCCTTCCTATTCTCCTCTCCCTCTCCACCTCAGAGTAGGCCTGGAGTTTTGAGGAGCGTCGTCGCAACCCTGCTGTGTGGATCACCGCTAGAGAGGAGGACGCTTGACCTCCTTCACCCTCTCCTAAGGATCTGCAAGGAAACAGGGATATACGATCTCCCTAGGTAACACAATCTCTATACGCAGTTTTGTGTTTTGCGGATTTTTGCGCACCAATCTTCGCACGACGACGAACATCTTTTTGGGAATCGGGGATTTTTGTTTTCTTGTTCTTCCGCTGCGCATATGATGTCGCCCCCTTATGATTTCCCAACACAAGACAAGTGAGGCGCTTGGTAAAGGATGAGACAATGCAAGGTGGAATGAGTTGCTTAGCGACCGAAAGAGTTGTGCAAAGCTCACAAAGGTGAGGAGAATTACTAACTCGAAGAATTCAGTACTTATGCATGGGCTTGTATGCGGACGATGGAATGTTCGTGGCCATACCAAGGCGATTGAAACTCGACGCCATATAGCATTGAAACTTTCTCTTCAGCATGTGAAGGATACGTCCATAGGAGGTTGAAGTGTGCAATGAGTTCAATAGGTTGCTAGGCCTTGAGTGGTGCAGCAGGGGCTGTATTGACATAAAGTCATAATCTAGCTAGTACGTTTGCAAGAGGCAGGATAATGCACAGTTTGTTCAGCAAATCAAAGTAGTCCAAGGGGATGGTGATCTCTAAAACGAAGAGAGATATTGCTCCAACGGGACAGTTATCCAGGTTGGATAGATCATAATTTCTCCAGAGGGAGAATCATGTGGGACGGACCGCACATGTTGAGGAGGAGTACCTCAACAAACAACAACTCTACGAAGCTCAATGGACTGAGCAAGCGGCGAGGAGTCATCGCATGATCTCGCTTGAGAGAATGCATTGGTGGATGTATTGCGAGATTAAGTGGGGGAGCTACCCAAAACAACATAAATGAAGGCACACTTGGAGTCGATATGGAGATCGAACTCAAGGTAGGGCTGACCCATGGAATGGTGGGCGGAAGGGCCACCATCAACTTAATGCAAAAACGAGGAGCGGAGCAACTTGGGTGTAACTTAGTGAAGTACCCAAGCCGCATAAAGGGAGCCAACATAGAAGATGGAACATGGAGTGGAGGCATAGTGCTTTCCTTGGATAGAGGTCAAGGATATGAACTCTTGTAGAGGTAAGATTAGGATCATATTGTTCCATGGGCCCTTCATTCTGACGGAGCGGACTCATCTTGCATAGTGCCAAAGATGAAGGGAGCTTCTAGGCATATGCACCTTCTCTCGGAGAAGCATTTGATGGAGGAACCAAGGTGACTCAACTTACGGAGGTGAAGTTGAGTTCAGAAGGCCTTGGCACGAGGGAAGAGGATGTGGAGGCGGGTACTCTTGAAGAATATGCCATAGTGTTGCTAGTCAAGTTGCTAGGCAGGAAGCGGTGCGTAGCGGAGATTGTGATGGTAGGGGCAAAGGCCTAGGATCTAGACAATGGTGCACCATTTTCAGTGAAGTCGGTGGACTTCGGGAGCTATTAGGCGACGGACTGTCCTCGAGCGGTGCTTCATCTAGGTGTGATCCAAGAGTGGGTGGATGAAGGTCGATTGCCAAAGGAGCGAATAAAATCGAAGGTGGAAGAGACCCTGTGATGTATTGGCAGAGGCCACACATGTAGGGATCACAATTCGAGTTCATCCCACAAGGATCAGAATGCAATGGAGATGTCATCAGGAGGCGACATGGTACAGCGGATCGTGGTGGAACAATTCGTGGCAATGCGATACACACGACATAGTCCCGTGAGGGACTAGATCATATCGAGGTATGATCGGGAGCTACTTGAAGCTCCACTTCGGTGAACAACACGATGGCAAAAAGGGCTATGGATTCAAGTGCTAGTCATAGGTAGCAAGCCAATCACGTGAGTGATGGCACATGTGACTTTATACAGAATCCTTTTGCTTATTATATTTTGGCGTATATCACTTTATAACTATTGCATAAATGCATATATATATTGTGATGTCCTTGGATTTGTGCAATGGGAATCGGATCGTGATGAGATCACGATAATGAGATCGATTCACCTTTAAACACATATCCTAAATAATCCCGGTCATAGGTTACTCGAGAGGGACATCGTGATAACCGGATAGACTGGTGTGCTGTATACCCGTCCATATGATGGATGCAGCTGGTCTCATAGCTGCTCGTGTAGGGACACTAGGGATACAGTACAAGTGCTCATTGGAGAATGAGTTCACTGATTGATCCGCTTACGGAATGCTGGATGGTTGATGATGCCTTATTGTCAGACAGTGATTCCGTAGTCCTAGTGGTGTATCTGGTCCTTAGACTTGAGACACCAAGGATGTCCTGTATGAGTGCTCCACTCTTTGATACCAGACTTATAGGTTTGGCTGTCCCCAGATCTAGTACAGCTGGTCATTGGGAGTGGTAGTCGACCTTACGAGGGCTATTGAGTGTCAATAGAGGATCATCCACTCTCGGCGTCATGAGAGGAATATCCTATGTGTTCTTGCTCAGACAAATCCCTGGCCAGGGTCATTCGGGTTGAGAGAGAAAGAGTTCTCTGGGAGAATCCGATTAGAGCGAGACTCGAGTAGAAACCGTATGGGTCTGACAGCACCATGCTCGATATACGGTCTCTGGGATATTAGATGGATGAGGGACTATAGGTACATGGTAACTGAGGACAGACAGGTCCAATGGATTGGATTCCCCTGTATCGTCTGGGGACTACGGCGTAGTGGCCTAGTACGTCCGTAGTCGATGAGTCAAGTGAATTATTACAGAGATAATAATTCACTTAGTCAGAAGGAGTTCTGACAGGTATGACTCACGGCCAGCTCGATATTGGACCTAGAGGGTCACACACATATGGTAGGCATTGCGATGAGTAGAGGTTCGGATATGAGATATCCGACGGAGCCCTTGTCTTATTGGATGCAGATCCAATACCCACTAGGGAAGGACCCATTAGGGTTTGACACGGGATCTCTATAAATAGGAGGGATTCATAGCCTCATAGGCTAGAGTCTTTGCTTGCCTTTCCTATTCTCCTCTCCCTCTCCACCTCAGAGTAGGCCTGGAGTTTTGAGGAGCGTCGTCGCAACCCTACTGTGTGGATCACCGCTAGAGAGGAGGACGCTTGACCTCCTTCACCCTCTCCTAAGGATCTGCAAGGAAACAGGGATATACGATCTCCCTAGGTAACACAATCTCTATACGCAGTTTTGTGTTTTGCGGATTTTTGCGCACCAATCTTCGCACGACGACGAACATCTTTTTGGGAATCGGGGATTTTTGTTTTCTTGTTCTTCCGCTGCGCATATGATGTCGCCCCCATGATTTCCCAACAGTGGTATCAGAGCCAGGCTGTTCGTGCGAATGATTGGTTTTGAACTGCGTGTGTTGTGTTTAGGAAGAATATTGACGTCAAAATCGTTGACGCAAAAGCGAGAAAGGGCAGCAACAGTTGCTGCCCTCGATCTGCATGCGTGCAGCGCAGCCGAAGGCGGGTAGCGCAGGGGCTGCGTCTGCAGCAGCCGGCCGGCGGCCTGCTTGCAGCAGGCTTGCTGCCGGCGGGGCTGGCAACCCACGGGCAGAGGCGCCGCAGGGCAACGGCGCCTGCCGCCGCAGGGCAGCGACGCGTGACGCCTGCCGCCGCTGCTCCCACGGGCGAAACCCCCCCCACAGGGGCGGCCGCCCGGCGGGACATCACCGCCTGCGGAGGCAGCGACGCCCGAAAGGGGAGCCCACCTGCAGCGGCAGCGCCGCCAACAAGCGTGCCGCCTGCAGGCGAGGGCAGTGCCCTCGCCCCGCCGCACAGGCCGCCGCCGGCAGGGTGGCGGCGGCAGCAGCAGCGAAAGGGGGAAAGGGTATTAGGGTTTTCTGGGCAAAAGATAGTTTTGCCCCTCGAAATTTGAGAAATTCCAGTTTCTGTCTTTTGTCCAAATTTCGAAAATACCCTTAGGAATTGAGAAATTCCCTACATGTCCCTAATTTCAGAAAATATTAATTAATTAAAAGGTTTAGTTGATTATTATTTTTATTATTATCTAGTAGTCCTACATGATGATGATTATTTATACATGTGATGTATGATGTGTGGACGGATGATCATGGACCGTGTGATGTGTGTACTTGTGATTATTGTTATTGAGGTCTGCGAACCTCCATTATATTTCTCGTTTATTGTCGGGCCTGCGTGCCTATGATTAAGTTGTAATCACATGAGGAGGCACAGCGGGAGCGTGGATGCGATAGCGGGACCCATGAGACGGACGATCGTGATGCATGGAGATGCATCAAGATGTCGACGGAACCGACGAGGACGAGATGGACGATCACAGGGCATGGAGATGCACCGTTGCACACATAGATCTTGATGTGAGTGATTAAGCCTACTGGCTCGGGCCTAATCATATTAGGTTGTGGTCCATGATCATCTGGTGTGATTGCTTATACACATACTAGATATGTATATATATTAAATATGTATATGTGTGACATGTCATATTAGGAGACCAAATTATAGAAACATCTCTCGATAATATTAAGTCGGTAAACGTGAGGCAATTAGATTGACCCACGTGGCCTTCCATCGTTATGAGTAGGAACCGATTCCCGGTGCAGGTTGAGTTGGTCGAGTCCCTCGAGACTCACCTATATCGCGATTCGCTATCTTGCTTACGACATAGAGATGTCACCGGTGACCTGAGGGCATGGTATGCTTGGTCGAGTCCCTCGAGGGTATATCATCAAATCAGACTCATCTTGTAACGAAGGTGTTGACTTAACCAAGCATCATGGTTGGTCGAGTCCCTCGAGGCCATGGTGATTCGGAGGCCGAACAGGACGGGAATCACAAGGAGTTGTGATCGGCAAGAGTTGCCTACCTTTTAGGCTTAGTGTGATTGGTCGAGTCCCTCGAGGTTACACTAAGACGCTGATTGGATCCTGATCCCCACTAGAAGTCTGCCGGAGACTTCCATTTCACGTGCTGAGGGTGTCGCGTGACTCGTTAGTAAAATAGTGGGAGCATATTAAGATAGAAGTTCATATCTTGATAGTTTATTTCTTGCAAAATCTGCATGTTATTCATTTCTGCTACATCTTTATTTTCAGAAAATGTCGCTTTCAAATCCCTTACGTGGCATACTTGATGTCAACCGCCTCACTGGTCCAAATTATATGGATTGGCTCCGTAACTTGAGAATTGTTCTCACAGCGGAGAAAATCGTGTACGTCCTTGATACAGTGATGCCTACGCCCGAAGAAGGGGCAAGCGAGGATGAGATCGCTCGCTACGTGAAGTACATTGATGACTCCACTCTTGCTCAATGCTATATGTTGGGCTCTATGACTCTAGAGTTACAGAGACAACATGAAAAGATGGATGCCAGATCCATTTTCCTATATGTCCGCAAATTGTTTGAGGAACAGGGAAGGACTCAACGATATGAGATATCCAAGAGCCTTTTCCGCGCTAGGATGACTGAGGGGACACCGGTTCAGAACCATGTCCTAAAGATGATTGAGTGGATAGAGAAACTCACAAGTCTAGGAATGGTCCTAGAGGATAACTTGTGTGTGGACATTGTGCTTCAATCCCTACCAGATTCCTTTTCACAGTTCATAATGAATTTTAATATGAACAAGCTTGAGGTGACTCTCCCAGAGCTCCTCAATATGTTGAGGGAGGCAGAGAGTACTATTAAGAAAGAGAAGCCAGTTCTCTACACTAGTGAGACCAGAAAGAAAAGGAAAGCAGAAAGGTCCCTTAAGAAGGGAAAGGGCAAGGGCAAACAAGGTAAAGCAAAGGTTGCTAAGAAAGACCCAACAAAGGACAAAGGCCAGTGCTTCCACTGTGGTAAAGATGGGCACTGGAAGAGAAATTGCAAAGAGTACCTTGCAGAAAGGGCGAAACAAAAGCTTGATGAAGCTTCATGTACATTCATGATTAGTCTCCATTTGTCAGAAACTTATGATAACACATGGGTATTGGATACCGGTAGTGCTTATCATATATGCAATTCGTTGCAGGTTCTGGCAAGGCCTAGGAGACTAGAGAGAGGCGAGATGGACCTCAAGATGGGTAATGGAGCAAAAGTTGCTGTATTAGCTGTTGGCGAGGTCGCCCTACATCTGCCTAGTAGAGCTTTTATTGCATTAGATGCATGTTATTTTGTTCCTTCTATTATCAAAAACATTATCTCCATTTCATGTTTAATAGTTAGTGGATATAAATTTGTTTTTGAGAACAATGGTTGTTCGATATTATTAGATGATAAGATCATCACGAAAGAAACATTGCATAATGGTTTATTTATGTTAGACACCACTCCACATATCATGAATGTAAATGTGTCCAAAAGGAAACGAGATGAGTTGAACAGTGCATACCTATGGCATTGTAGGCTAGGTCACATCCATGAAAGAAGGATTCAAAAGTTGCTAAATGATGAATATCTAGATCCATTCGACTATATGTCTTATGCAACTTGTGAGCCTTGCATTCGTGGAAAATTGACCAACTCTCCATTTAGTGGAACTAGAGAGAGAGCCACTGAGTTGTTGGAACTCATACATAGTGATGTATGTGGAGCCATGTCAACTCATGCCATTGGAGGTTACTCCTACTTCATTACATTTACTGATGATTTCTCAAGGTATGGATATGTGTACTTAATGAAGTACAAGTCCGAGGCCTTTGAGAAATTCGGAGAGTATAAGAATGAGGTGAAGAACCAGACTGGAAAGAGTATCAAAACTCTTCGATCAGATCGAGGAGGTGAGTACTTAAGTATAGAGTTTACTCAGTTCCTCAAGGACCATGGGATATTATCCCAATGGACACCTCCTTACACACCTCAGCTCAATGGTGTCTCTGAAAGGAGAAATCGTACTTTATTAGATATGGTACGGTCCATGATGAGTTTCGCTGACCTACCCATCTCATTCTGGGGATATGCCCTAGAAACCGCAGCTTACCTTCTGAACAGAGTTCCAACTAAGTCGGTAGTGTCTACACCATATGAGATATGGAAAGGGAAGAAGCCTGATCTTAAGGTTGTTAAGATTTGGGGCTGCCCTGCCCATGTTAAAAGACACAACACCGATAAGTTAGAATCAAGGACAGAGCGATGCAAATTTGTGGGATACCCCAAGGAAACTTGTGGGTATTATTTCTATCATCTCGAGAACCAAAAGGTCTTTGTAGCTAAGAGAGCAGTGTTCCTTGAGAAGGAACACATTCTTGATGGAGACAGTGGGTGAAGGATAGAATTGAGCGAGGTTGGAGAACCAAGCTCAAGCGCCACTCTACAGCCCGAGTCTGTTCAGGTACCTAATACACAAGTTTCAACTTTACGTAGGTCTGATAGAGTATCTCATCCTCCTGAGAGATATGTGGGACATATTAGAGGAGAGGATGCTGAGGATATTGATCCTCATACCTACGAGGAGGCTATTATGAGTATAGACTCCGGGAAGTGGCAAGAAGCCATGAATTCTGAGATGGATTCTATGTACTCCAATAAGGTTTGGAACCTAGTTGATGCGCCCGAAGGTATTGTACCCATCGGTTGCAAGTGGATCTTTAAGAAAAAGATCGGAGTAGATGGAAAGGTAGAGACCTATAAAGCAAGGCTAGTGGCTAAGGGGTATCGTCAAAGGCAAGGTGTTGACTACGACGAAACTTTCTCACCCGTAGCAATGCTAAAATCCATCAGAATTCTATTGGCTATTGCAGCACACTATGATTATGAGATCTGGCAGATGGATGTGAAAACCGCATTCCTCAACGGGAACCTCGAGGAGGAGGTGTATATGATGCAACCTGAGGGATTCGTGTCCAAGGACTGCCCAGATAAGGTGTGTAGGTTGCTTAGATCCATTTATGGACTAAAGCAAGCTTCCTGAAGTTGGAACATAAGATTTGATGAGACAATCAGATCTTATGACTTCATTAAGAACGAAGATGAGCCTTGTGTATACAGAAAGGTAAGTGGGAGCGCTATCACCTTTTTGGTGTTATATGTGGATGACATCCTCATCATTGGGAATGACGTAGGAATGCTATCCACAGTAAAGGCTTGGTTATCTAGACACTTCTCCATGAAGGACTTAGGGGAAGCATCCTATATCTTGGGGATTAGAATCTATAGAGATAGATCCAAGAGGATGCTTGGCTTGTCCCAGTCCAGGTACATAGAAACCATTGTCAAAAGGTTTGGCATGGAAAATTCCAAAGGGCAAACATGAATATAATACCTTATGCCTCAGCAATAGGGTCTATCATGTATGCCATGCTATGTACTAGGCCTGATATAGCGCATGCTCTGAGTGTCACGAGCAGGTATCAGGCGGATCCAGGCTTGGAGCACTGGAAAGCAGTAAAGTGTATCCTTAAGTACTTGAGAAGGACTAAGGATCTTTTACTAGAATATGGAGGTAATAGCCTTAAGGTTGAAGGCTACACTGACTCAAGTTTTCAGTCTGATGTCGATGATAGCAAGTCGAATTCAGGGTATGTGTACACCTTGAATGGAGGAGCAGTGTGCTGGAAGAGTTCCAAGCAAGATACCACTGCTGACTCGACCACAGAGGCGGAGTACATTGCCGCATTAGATGCAGCAAAGGAGGGAGTCTGGGTGAAGAAGTTCATCATAGATTTGGGAGTCGATACAGATAGCGACAAGTCGACTTCCTTATATTGCGACAACTATGGGGTGATTACTCAAATAAGGGAACCCGGGTCTCATCAGAAGTGTTCTGAGGAGGTTCTAGCTTATAAGAGAGATCGTAACCCGAGGAGATGTAGTAGTGGAAAGAGTTCCATCCGAAGATAACATTGCAGATCCACTGACAAAGCCGTTGTCTCATTTTGTCTTTGAGCGTCACAGGGGTCTGATGGGGATCAGACACATAGGTGATTGGCTTTAGGTCAAGTGGGAGATTGCTAGTCATAGGTGCCCAGCAAGCCAATCACGTGAGTGATGGCACATGTGACTTGATACAGAATCCTTTTGCTTATTATATTTTGGCGTATATCACTTTATAACTATTGCATAAATGCGCATATATATTGTGATGTCCTTGGATTTGTGCAATGGGAATCGGATCGTGATGAGATCACGATAATGAGATCGATTCACCTTTAAACACATATCCTAAATAATCCCGGTCATAGGTTACTCGAGAGGGACATCGTGATAACCGGATAGACTGGTGTGCTGTATACCCGTCCATATGATGGATGCAGCTGGTCTCATAGCTGCTCGTATAGGGACACTAGGGATACAGTATAGGTGCTCATTGGAGAATGAGTTCACTGATTGATCCGCTTACGGAATGCTGGATGGTTGATGATGCCTTATTGTCAGACAGTGATTCCGTAGTCCTAGTGGTGTATCTGGTCCTTAGACTTGAGACACCAAGGATGTCCTGTATGAGTGCTCCACTCTTTGATACCAAACTTATAGGTTTGGTTGTCCCCAGATCTAGTACAGTTGGTCATTGGGAGTGGTAGTCGACCTTACGAGGGCTATTGAGTGTCAATAGAGGATCATCCACTCTCGGCGTCATGAGAGGAATATCCTATGTGTTCTTGCTCAGACAAATCCCTGGCCAGGGTCATTCGGGTTGAGAGAGAAAGAGTTCTCCGGGAGAATCCGATTAGAGCGAGACTCGAGTAGAAACCGTATGGGTCTGACAGCACCATGCTCGATATATGGTCTCTGGGATATTAGATGGATGAGGGACTATAGGTATATGGTAACTGAGGACAGACAGGTCCAATGGATTGGATTCCCCTGTTTCGTCTGGGGACTACGGCGTAGTGGCCTAGTATGTCCGTAGTCGATGAGTCAAGTGAATTATTACAGAGATAATAATTCACTTAGTTAGAAGGAGTTCTGACAGGTATGACTCACGGCCAGCTTGATATTGGGCCTAGAGGGTCACACACATATGGTAGGCATTGCGATGAGTAGAGGTTCGGATATGAGATATCCGACGGAGCCCTTGTCTTATTGGATGCAGATCCAATACCCACTAGGGAAGGACCCATTAGGGTTTGACACGGGATCTCTATAAATAGGAGGAATTCACAGCCTCATAGGCTAGAGTCTTTGCTTGCCTTTCCTATTCTCCTCTCCCTCTCCACCTCAGAGTAGGCCTGGAGTTTTGAGGAGTGTCGTCGCAACCCTACTGTGTGGATCACCGCTAGAGAGGAGGACGCTTGACCTCCTTCACCCTCTCCTAAGGATCTGCAAGGAAACAGGGATATACGATCTCCCTAGGTAACACAATCTCTATACGTAGTTTTTTGTTTTGCGGATTTTTGCGCACCAATCTTCGCACGACGACGAACATCTTTTTGGGAATCGGGGATTTTTGTTTTCTTGTTCTTCCGCTGCGCATATGATGTCGCCCCCATGATTTCCCAACATCAAGGAGTGAAGGCCATGGTACTGTAGAGGTGGGTCTTCTGTGCGTGCATTGAATTTTACATCGGATGAAAGCTTTGGTCATCAGTATATAGGGGTTGTATTCTACCAAGGAAAAAGTTTGAATGCAAGTACTAGTTAGTCTCAGGGGAGGGACTTGATCATGTAGAGGTATGATCAAAGTAGTTAGAGAGTTGGACTGCTTCAAAGCCCATATTTACTTAAGGGAGCCCGGTAAATCAGAGGACAAGGTCGAGTAAGTGAACGTTGCTACCAAGGAAGCTAAGGAGAACAAAATCGATGCAAACCCTATAACATGATGGCAGAGGCCATGTATGGGAGTTGTAGTTTGTCTTTCCATTGATCAAAGAGAGCTGCATGGAGAACACAGAGGTGTTGAAGCAGGGGGTTAAAAGGGGCGAGGAAGCGACGAAGAGTCCAGAGGGACTTAGCTACCCAAAAGCAAGCATCAGTTAGAATGGAGGCAGACTCGGATGAGTGCCACAGAGATATATATACTGATTGTGAAGAAAAGGGATGCAAATACGAGGTGACGGATAGTAGGGCCAAAGGCATGACAGCGCCATGGTACCGCAAAGGCGGGACTTCTGTGAAAGTCATTGATCCCTTGCTCTCATGGAGGGAGAGCGCTTGGTCGTGAAAGGACCCGAGGAGGCAGAGCATGCAGAGGCAAACTCTAAGTACCGAGACAAGGCTGAAGGGCAGAGGCCAAGGAACTTCGTAAGACCGGTGTCAATGAGCTTCTCATCAAAATAGCCGAAAGTGAAGGACTTCGGGTCATGCAAGAGTGCACGACCAAGGAACGAAGTAGGTAGTACGCGGTACTGTACCTTTGTTACTCAGTGGAGTAGGCGGTCGGGTTGATGGAGAAGACGGTACAATCCCAAAGGCGACCAAAACTATTAGAGACTTACTCCATGTTGGGGTGAAAACTTCCTACATTCTAGAAGTTTGATGGCATTGAGAAGGTGAATCATAGTAATTAACTCAGTACAAGGAGTGCAAACACTTCAAGTGCTTCAAAAGTGTGAGCAAAGAGCAGGCGAAGGCCAGTAACTAGCTCGATGCATAGAGTACAACCTCGAGGAGGGGGGCGAAGTTAAGTAACCTTTGCCTTCTCAACTCTTAAGAGGATGGGCAAAACCGAGTACCCCAATTCTCTTATCTATCCAGTAGAGGAGCTCTACACAGGTTCAAAGACCCTTCGAAGATAATAGAAGACAATAGTTGTCAAATCCTCACCAACGGTGATCAGTGATATTGAGAGTAGATTCTCCGCTTCATTTCCCAACGAAATGCCAATCGAAAGCGGAAGTGATACGAATCTACTTGGAATTACAACTACGTGAAAGAAGCGTCAATAGGCAAATTTTATGGAGGAAGGACTCAAAACTTCAGAAGTTTGCGAGGCAATGCTTGTTAAAGCTCCAACAAGTATCCACCCAGTTCAAGTAGCATGAGGCATTTGAGAGACTGGTGCATAGTAAGGATGTTCTTTTTCTTCATCTAGAGGATCCGTAGGAACCAACAGGGATCAACACAACTCAGCCAACCTCACACTAGAGTCAGAGTCATTAGCGAGTTGAAGCAGCATGGCAGATCAAAGGTTCGACTACTCAAAAATAGCAACGGAGAGCAGTTGGGAGCCAGGAGGCGCATTGCAGATGGAGCAGAAGATTGAAGACTCTGTAAAGGTAAGGAGTTGTAGTGTCAACAAAGGCTTCAATGAGGACGTCAAAGGAATAAGTGGGGGAGAATGTCATGGACAAACTTCTAAACAGGATGTTTGATGTAATGCTTATGTATGTCCGTATCTTATGGTATCTTCATGCTTTGCACAGCATGTAGAGGGATGGTCGAAGGCTTAATAGTCTCATTTTAGTTGGGTTTGGTGGTCGCTTTAGGCTTATAAATAAAGGTTGTGTCATGTGGACATTGTGATAGATTTTTGATCTGTAATGGACCATTTTGACCCTTTATTGTGCAACTGTTCAGAGCTTGTAAAGTCTGTTTGTAATTTGCATTATCTATGAAGTGTTTCCTGAAATGTTTGCTTATAGATCCCGAGTGAGGTATTCTCTCTAATCCGTTTTCTCTTTTGTAGGCCCTAAGAGACCATGAGAGGCTGACCTTTGTGGACGGACATGCAAGGGTGCCGCACGACTTAGGCAAAACTAGTTAAGTCCGTGACAAAACATCTGGACTTCCAACGAATTCTCGAACTCCCAACGAAATCACGTTCTTGACTCCGGGACTTCATTTTGCTTTATTCCTTGTTATCGTAGTTAATCCTACACATGTAAAAATACACTTCGATTTAAACAATTATTACTAAGTATGAATCATGTTATCCGGCATGTCATTGGTCCATCGACGCTTCGTCCGATTCTTTGACGTATCATTCTCTCTTGCAGCCTATTGCCCAATTGGCCAATTAACCTCTGCAACTCCAATATCCTTGGCATAATTTTTCCTCTTCTTAGCCCGATGCCCGAATCCATGGCCCAAAGCCTTCTGTCGATACGTCATCCGATCCTCCAGCTAGACGTCCAATTTGCTGATATGTTCCACCGGCCCAAAATGATTTTTCCTACTTTAATTGTCTCATCCTAATCGAAGCATCCTGTGTCACTCAAAATGCAAATCAATTCATAAACATGTATCAATTAGTTTCATCAACAAAATATGAGATTCAACAGTCGGAAGTTCGCCGAAAGATCGCCGGAAGCTCGTTGGAAGAAACTGGACTTACGGACTTGTTTAGCTTAGGAAATGTCTTAGAATTCGTAGTTAGCATATAATTGGGATTAGAATTGGGCCAACCCAATTAGGGGTCAATTGGGCCAATGTAAGAACTATGTTGGGACCAATAAAAGGACCCAAACAGTGCCTCAAGAGGTGACACTGTCGTGGCATAGTCTCCGAGACTATGTCAGGCGATGGTACCGCCCAATGCAGTATTAGTGTCAGATTGACACTAGCGGTGGGACCACCCAGCATAGGCGGTGGTACCGCCCGAACCTAGGAAACCTGGGATGAGATATTTTTAGGCTTCAAGTTTGAATCAACTTGAGGCCTATAAATACCCCTCTCATCCTTGGTTAATAAATACAAGCATAGAGAGTTTAAAAGTGAAGAAATGCTGTTGCAATCACTTGAGAAATCCCCTCCTCTAGTCTAAGTCTAGAATTCTGTTTAGGAGGAGTGTGTGTGCTTGTAAAGGTTATCTCCTAAACCTATGAAAAGGAGAAGAAGGGTGTAAATGGTGGTTGGTCTTCGCCTATTGAAGGAAGACCGATAGTGGATGCCGGTGGCCTCGATGGAAGAGGAATTGGCGAAGTGGATATAGGTCACGACGATCGAACCACTCTAAAATCTGGTTTGCATTTTACTTTGAGCAATTTATCTTTACTGCAAACCTCTTTAATAGCTTACTGCTTTCAATACATTTTACTGCTGCACTAATTCACCCCCCCCCTCTTAGTGCTGACTATGTTCCTAACAGGTTTTATATGAATGGCCCTTTTAATAAAACTCAATTAGGACTCTCCTATCTAGAGTCCTAACAGACCCACCCTCTTCAAATCAGCCTTATCCTCGAGGCTGACGATCCATGAATTCTAGAAATTTGATCTTCAAGTCATCATAGTTCTCCTAAGTGGCTTTTTCTGCTGGTAGGTTCGCCCACTGTATTAGCACTTCAATAGTGGGTCATTGTTATCGAGTCACAATTTGTCAATTAATAATGGCACTTGATTGGGTCTGGAGTTCTCCTTGGGTAGTCATATTTAGTAGATGGCTTTGGGCTGTCTCGTTTTGTCCCAACTTGAGCTTTAAACATGACACATGGAAGGCTAGATGGATTTGGGAGCTGGCAAGTAAGTCTAATCTATATGCTACCGCTTTGATGCACTCCAAAATTTGGTAGGGTCCATAGAACCGAGGTGAAAGCTTCATAGATGCTCTTATTTGGATTAACGTTTGCTTGTATGGCTGGAGCCGTAGGAAGATCCAATCTCCTACTGAAAATTCTCTTTCGCCTTTGTGTTGATCATATTATTATTTCATCCTTGCTTGAGCTGCAGTGATATTATCTTTTAGCAACTTCAGCATTTTGTCTCTGTCCTATAATTCCCTGTCTACTTGTTCTACTTTAGATGTGCCCAACACATATTTTGGGATCATAAAGGGAGGTCGGCCATACATAGCCTCATAGAGAGTACATTTTGTGGATGAATGCTAAGTTGTATTATACCACCACTCACCCTAGAGAAGCTACTTTGTCCACTATTTTGGCTAGTCACTAGTGAAGCATCTAAGGTATGTCTCCAAGCACCTGTTCTCCACTTCAGTTTGGCCGTCAGTTTGTGGGTGATATGCCGTACTCATTTTCAATTTAGTGCCCTACATTTAGAATAACACTATCCAAAATATGCTCGTGAAGACCCTATCATGATCACTTACAATAGATCTCGACATCCCATGTAATTTTATAATATTCTCCATAAAGATTTGAGCAATGCTAAAAGCAGTGTAGGGATTACAAACAGTGCAAAAGTGAGCATATTTTGTAAGGTGATCAACCACGACAAGAATTATACCTTTTCCTTGTGATGAGGAAGCCCTTTAATGAAGTCCATTAATATCAGTCCATATTGAGTTCATGATGGGTAAAGGTTGCAACTTTCCAGGACTTGCCACCGTCTCACCGTTATGTCATTGACATATATCACATTGTGCCACAAATTTAGTAATAATATTTTTCATCCATACCCAATAAAAATTTTACTTAATTCTCTTATAGGTTCTAGGGAACCCGAAGTGCCTGGTCATAGGTGTGGAATGCATCTCCTGAAGGATAGTCTTTATGCAAGTATAATTTGGCATAAACACAATGCATCCCTTATACCGTAATTCTTTTGAGTCCCAATTGTAATGAGCCACGGAGTTTGGTGCTGTTAGGACTCTAGCTAGGAGAGTCCTAATTGAGAGGGACATTCATGTAAAACCTACCTAAGCCGACCCCTATTAAAGAGGTAAAGAGGCCGGCTAGGGTTAGGAGGTTGTTTCTTAAAGAAGAATTAGGAGTTGTAAAGGAATAGGAGTCTTAAGGATTAGGAATTGTAAAGGAATAGGAGTCTTAAGTAGGAGTCCTATTAGGAGTTGGTTAGAAGTAGGAGTCTTGAGTAGGAGTCCTATTAGGAGTTAGGGTTTAGAAGCCCTATAAATAGTCATGTATTCCTTCTCTTTTCATAAGCAATAGATGAATCTTTTCTGCAGCCTTTGAGCAGTAACTTGGAGGGAGGAACCCCTATAGAGTTCCAAGGAGGCCGATCCCCTAAAGAGATCAACCCCAAGTTTAGAATCTGCAAGGGTTCTATCACATGGTATCATAGCAGCGTTCTTGGCATCTCGCTACCCTTCCACAGCCATCCATCAACCCTCTACAACCATCCAAAGTAATTCCCACAATTGCTTAAAAGATCGTCACCGAATTCCGCCATCATCTCCACCACCGCGGATCATCCTTTGATCTCCCCGTGAATTGCAACAGGTTCTGGTTTCCTACCTTACTGCTGCTGCAATTTAGTTATCCTTATTCGAAAATCCAAAAAAAAAAAAATGTTCTTATATTGCTGCATAAACTTTTCGTCACAAAGTTTTCATCTCTACGACGAAAGATACATTGCAGAATTCCAACCGCATAGCACCATCTGTTTGATCTTGCTTCTCTGCTTTTTCTATCCAAATTTTTACGAAATTTTTATGACATCTTTGACACTTCCTAACAGTGGATTTTCTTTTTGTTTCATCAAAAAATTCTCAATATAAACTACTGATCTTTTATGTCCAATCTGCTGCACTTGAATTGCAGAATTCAAGCCGCATAGCACCATCTGTTTGATCTTGCTACTGTACTTTTTCTATCCAAATTTCTATGAAATTTTTATGACATCTTTGACACTTCCTAAAAGTGGATTTTCCTTTGGTTTCATTGAAAAATTCTCAATATAAACTACTGATCTTTTATGTCCAATCTGCTGCACTTGAAAATTTATGCTGCAGAAAATTTTAGCTGCATATCGTTGCCTTAACCCATCTATTTGCAATCTTTTTTGAATGAAATTTCTTATACACTTCATATATCATCTTGGCTTCCATCTAAGATTGATCTATTAAGAAATTCATCTCTAAAAATGATTTTATGTTGCTGCAAATTTTCATCGTAACCCGCTGAAAATTTTCGACGATAATTCTGCAATTGCAACTTGCACCAATTTCCTTGCTGTTATACTGCCGAAATTTTCTTGATTAAATTATATATCCTTGCTGTCATATAAACTGTGATTTTGCTATCAATTCCCTCCTCAATTTTCTCAAGTTTTTGGTGGAAATTACGTCGAGAAACCGTTGTTTCTTCGACGACAATTCTACTCTTACAAGACAGCACATACTTGCTGCAACTTCCACGGATTTCTGTCAAACCTTTGATACCATCTACCACAGATCCAAAACTTTCATCCACAACCCTAAAACTCTATCAAACCACACCCTCAAACTGCACCCAAAACAGCCACAAAACAAGCCTAAACCGCAGCCTACATCCACCAATCCACCAACACTTTCGACCATCACTTCTCTCAACCTATACATGCCTTTAACCCAACAACAAAAGAGAGATCTTAACATCATTGATTTGGGGCCATATACTATGGCATCTAAGGAGGCAATCAATGCTAAATTCGAAGCCTTGGAGGTGGAATGGAGGATAAGATTCGGACGCTCTTCACCGAACTCAGATTGGGCCGACCACTAAGCCCGAAGAAATCATATCAAGGAGAGAGCTTTGCTCAATCACACCAAGCCCGAAGAGATGACTTCCAAGGGAGGGTAGGCTCTATGACCAACCCCAACTATCCATGCATGAGAGTGGACTTCCCTAGATGGGAAGAAGGAGACCCGATTGGTTGGATCTCGCGCGCGGAGCGATATTTTCGGTACCACAAAACCGCGGATGTATCTATGGTGAAAATTGCAGCTATACATCTTGAAGGGGATGCTATACAGTGGTTTGACTGGTTTGAACATACTTATGGAGTCCTTTCATGGC
Organism: Musa acuminata AAA Group; assembly: GCF_036884655.1. NCBI lineage: Eukaryota > Viridiplantae > Streptophyta > Magnoliopsida > Zingiberales > Musaceae > Musa > Musa acuminata. The sequence continues at coordinate 32,484,801 of NC_088342.1, read as the reverse complement.
AACAATTCAAAGAAGGACTGCTGATTCGCTTCAGACCAACTGATTACGAGAATATTGACAAACAACTAGCAAAGATCCGACAAACCTCCACCATTCAGGAGTACCAAACCAGGTTTGAAAGGTTATCTAATCAAACTTGTGATTGGTCTCAAAAACAGCTATTGAGGACCTTCATTGAGGGCTTGAAGCCGGAGATCCGAGGAGAAGTTAAAGCGCGACAACCGTATACGCTTATGGCAGCCATCTCTTTCGCATGACATCAAGAGGAGCAATTGAACCATGAAGCTCGGAGGACTAGGGTCGCTCCTCAACCAGTAATATTGAAGCCCTCAGCCCCCCCTACTGTCGACCAAGTCCCTATACCAAAGAGGTTAACAAGAGATGAGTTTCGGGAGCGATATGCGAAGGGGTTATGTTGGCATTGTGACGAGCCGTGGAGCCGTGAGCATCGCTGTAGTAAAGGGGGACTTCTTATGATTGAACCGATAGAAGAAGAGGTCATTGAACATCCAAAAGAGAGCCTTGAACATGAAGAAGAAGATGCAGAAGAAGAGCCACAACCGACCAAAGTTACGGTACATACACTAGTTGTCACGCCCCTCAAAATATCGACAATATTTAAAATTTTCATCACAACTAATCCAGGATCCAAACACACATTTGAGGTCACTAAGAAAACAGTCAAATCAAAAATTTCACCTCTATAGTCTACAAATTCATAACCCTGTGCAGTTTATAAACGTCCCACACATCACTCGATAATTCAAACAAACTGAACTTAACTCGTCAAAATAATAACCCCAACATAATTTCACAAGTGGGGAAGTCTATGCAGTCACCAAACCAACGATTACCATAAGTTCGTATCATTACATGAATTTAACTTAACATTCCAAAATCCTAAACATGAGGAATCCTTTAACTTACACAAAATCCACAGGTTTAGATTCATCGTCAACATTTCATTAAATGCCGAGTGGCTTATACAACAAATACATATATGCTAACACAGATCTATCCAAAATCTTCTAACTTTCCACTACCTCAGCCCAGTCTTAACATTTAAGCAAGCGATATGCTATCCTGAAAAATTTATCAACAAACGGGGTGAGCATATAGAGCTCAGCAAGTGACTAACATATCCATATCAAAATAGGACAATTTCCAAAGAGATAAAGTTTCATAATACGAGGCAGAATATACGAATTCGTAGACATAATATCATTAGGTGCAGAATCACAATTGTCCTTTCAATCATACATATTTGGTTAATAACATACTGGGCATAGAGTAATTGGAGCATATCAGAAACGAATGAAACGTTTTGGAGCATAACAATAACAAATGAAACATATTGGAGCTTATCAATGGCATATGAAATGTTCCGGAGCATATCAACAACGTATGGAACATTTCGAAGCATAACAATAATGAATAAAACATTTCGGAGCTTATCAATATCACATACCAAACAGAAGCTCAAACGTCGTCTTTGACGTTGCATTCATATCATTCTTATCCAAAGCATGTACAAAAACACATAACCAAAGCTTTGGATATCATATCAAACATACAAAAGGTGTAGTGGGACCTCAAACAGAACGTGATACATCCATTTCTGAATGACCACCAGACAGAAGTCTCCCACGTTTGGGAGCTCCATCCACCCACGTCTAGGTGAAGTCAGAAGGGGCCGGCAGAGCAACGCATGCTCTAAGCACATACCCTTTACCATTTCTGGCAAAGGTCCAGACAGTCCCACAATCACCAGAGTACAAAAGGGCAGTTTAACAATAAGTAGCATATATCGGAAGCACACGCGGAACAACAAAAACATACATGTGCCTTTTCGAGACAATACGATGCAAGGAACAAAGCTCTCACAAATGTATTCAGATTTGAAATGAAATGAAAGCCAAAGTATATAGGGATTCCAAGCAATCATATTTGGCTCAATTCAAATAAGAAGAATAGATGAATTCAATATCGAAAGGAACGAAACAGAATACGCGAAATCGACCAAAGCTCGATTTCTGACAGAATTCCAATGGCACATAGAACAAATATTTTAGATTATCAATTATGCTCCAATACCCATAAGAAAACTACTGTCGAAAGATATATCAATCTGTTTTCTATTGAAACAAGTTTCGTATGAATCAGGGTTTCCCACAAGGAGTTACCTTTGATTTGGTAACACAAGGTCAAGGACACAATCACTGTTTTGCAGAATACATAGGGTCGGATTCAACAGATAATAGGGTAGGCATTTGAATTCCAAAATTTTCAAACTATATGTCAAAAGAAAGGTCTGCAAGTCTAATTTCGGACGAAGTCAGTTTGGTACAAATCAAAATTTTCAACAGAGAGTTATAGGCATTTTAGTATCGAAAGGTCAGAAATCTTGATCCCTGTTTTGCAGCATCTATAGGCTCATTTGAAACAGATGATTGGGTAAGTATTCGGTGTCCAAAATCTACAAAATCAGTGTCAAAAGAAAGTTATGAGAGTCTAATTTCAAACAAAATAGTTCCTGCCTGAATTCACATTTTGCACTAAAAATTATAGTTGAAACAGTGTATAGGGGTCAGTTTACCGAAAAAATTTCAGAATCCATGATTCTATGTCCAAAGAGAGACATATCAGTTTCTAGATAGAAATCCTTTAGTTTATTTTGAAACAACATAAAAACAGAGACTAATTTTCTGTAGGATGGGGTTAGAAACACTTGCCTTTGGGAATTTTGACCCTAAGTGAAAGGATTTGGGCAAGAACCCTTAAAGCCCCAAATTTTTTTTTCTTCTTCTTCTTCTTCTTCTCCTTCTTCTTCTTCTTCTTTCTTTCTTTCCCTGATCATCCATGCAGCTGCCTTCTCTGTTTCCTTAAGAACGAAGGCAGAGAGGCTTAAGCGGTGGAATTTGTCATTTTGTGCGTTTTTGCAGTTTAGTCCTTGTTTTTATCATATACACGATTAGGTCCTTAGGGTTTACATATAGGTCCTCAGATTCTTTCTTTTTTTTTTTTTTTTAACAGATCTCCCAAATCTTAAAAATAAGTTACCTTTGATTCATACTCTATTTCTTTTGTCAATTTAAAATAGATGCTTACATTATCACCAGAAATTTATACGAAAATTCGGAAATGAGGGATGTTACACTCTCCCCCCCTTAAAAGAAAATTTTAGTCCTCTAAATTTATCGTACCTCTATCGATGAAAAGACGGGGGTACACCTTTTTCATTTCCTCCTCTAGCTCCCAAGTTGTCTAATCTCCAGAATGATGTCTCCAAATTACTTGAACCAGTGGGATGACCCGATTCCTTAGGACTTTTTCTTTCTTATCAACAATCTGAATAGGCTCTTCCACATAAGATAAATCTTTATCAATCTCCACCAGCTCATACTTAATGATGTGAGAATGGTCATATATATACTTCCTAATCATTGAGACATTATTTATCATGGACATGGCACAATGCTGGTGGCAAGGCAATCCTGTAAGCGACAGAACCAACCCTCTCAAGAACCTCAAAAGGTCCAATAAATCTTGGGCTTAATTTTCCTTTCTTCCCAAACCTTATAATGCCTTTGGAAGGGGAGACCTTTAAGAATACAAAATCTCCGATTTCAAACTCAATATCTCGTCTTCTATTGTCGGCATAACTCTTTTGACGACTCTGAGCAGTTTTTAACCTTTTCCTTATTACTTGAATTTTCTCGGTAGTTTCTTGTACCTTGTCCGGTGCTAACAGCTTTCTGTCACCAACTTCCTTCCAACATATAGGTGTTATGCACTTTCGCCCATATAAAGATTCATAAGGAGCCATCTGAATACTTGAATGATAACTATTATTATAAGTGAACTCAACAAGTGAAATATCTTTATCCCATTCACCTTTCCAATCCATAACATAGGCTCTAAGTAAATCCTCAAGTGTTTGAATTGTTCTTTCTGACTGACCATCAGTCTGAGGATGATATGCAGTACTAAACTTGACTTTAGTGCCCATAGATTCCTGTAATCTTCTCCAGAATCTAGAGAGAAATCTGGAGTCTCTATCAGAGATGATCTCCTTTGGAATACCATGAAGTCTTACTATTTCATTAACATATAAATCTGCAAGTCTATCAAGCGAATAAGTCATATTAATCGGTAGGAAGTGTGCGGATTTTGTTAACCTATCGATGATAACCCAAATAGCATCATGCTTTCTAGAGGTTCTGGGTAGTCCTGAAACAAAATCCATAGTAATACATTCCCATTTCCATTCAGGAATATCTAAAGGTTGCAACAACCCTCCAGGTCTTTGGTGTTCTACTTTGATTTGCTGACAAGTCAAACATTTTGAAACATACATTGCAATTTCCTTCTTAATGCCTTCCCACCAATAATGACTTTAAAGATCTCCATACATCTTAGTGCTTCCAGGATGTATGGTGTACTTTGATGTATGACTTTCCTTTAGGATTTGATTCTTGATATCCGGTTCATTTGGTACACATACTCTCTCCCCAAATCTCAATAGGCCATCCTTTGAAACTTGAAATTGTGGCTTCAATTCCTTTTCTACTTCATTCCTCAAGTAGATTAAATATGGATCTCGTAATTGTCCTTCCTTAATTTGTTGAATAAGATTAGATTGCACTTGAATGGAGGCCATCAATATCGTCGAGTCTTGCTCTTTCCTCAAAGCTTTCAAATCAAAATTTTCTTCTAATAACTTCCATTGCTTCACGACCAGACTAGCCATAAAACTTGTAGATTTCCTACTAAGTGCATCAGCTACAACATTGGCCTTGCCCGGGTGATAACGGATGGCACAATCATAATCCTTCAGAAGTTCTATCCATCTTGGCTGCCTCATGTTTAACTCTTTCTGAGTGAAAATATATTTTAAACTCTTGTGATCAGTAAAGATTTCAAACTATCGACCATACAAATAATGTCTCCAAATCTTTAGAGCAAAAATAATTGCTGTCATTTCCAAATCATGAGTTGGATAATTCAATTCATAACCTTTAAGTTGCCTAGAAGCATACGCAATTACTCTCCCTTCCTGCATCAAAACACATCCTAGGCCCTTTCTTGAAGCATCAGTATAAACTACAAACTCATCACTACCACTTGGAATAGTGAGAATAGGGGCACTAGTCAATCTTCTTTTTAACTCTTGAAAACTTTGCTCACAATCATCACCCCATACAAATTTCATATTCTTCTTAGTGAGTTTGGTGAGAGGTTGAGCAATTCGAGAAAATCCCTCCACAAATCTCCTGTAATAACCTGTCATGCCCAAGAAGCTTCTAACTTCCGTTACATTTGTTGGTGCTTCCCATTCAACTACAGCTTCTATTTTTCTTGGATCAACAGATATACCCTTCCCTGAAATCACATGGCCTAAGAAAGCAACTTCATTCAACTAAAATTCACATTTGCTGAACTTTGCATACAACTTCTTTTCTCTTAGTATGGACAATACATTTCTCAAGTGTTCCTCATGCTCTTGATTACTCCTTGAATACACCAATATGTCATTAATAAATATAATTAAACAGATATCCAAGAGCGGTTGAAATATCCTATTCATTAGTTCCATAAAAGCTGCAGGGGCATTTGTCAAACCAAATGGCATCACCAAGAATTCATAATTACCATATCGAGTTCTGAAAGCTATTTTTGAAATATCCTCCTCCTTGATCTTCAACTGATAGTAACCTGACCTCAGGTCAATCTTAGAGAATACTTGTGCACCCTGCAGTTGATCAAACAAATCATCAATTCTAGGTATGGGATACTTGTTTTTGATGGTCACCTGATTCAACTGTCTATAATCAATACAAAGCCTCAATGTTCCATCCTTCTTCTTCACTAATAGTACCGGAGCACCCCATGGGGATACACTGGGTCGTATGAAACCCTTATCTAATAATTCTTGTATTTGCTTCTTTAATTCCTCTAGCTCGAGTGGTGCCATTCTGTAGGGAGGCTTAGATATTGGGGTTGTACTTGGGACCAGATTAATAGCAAATTCACCCTCTCTATCTAGAGGTAAACCAGGCAAGTCATCTGGGAATACATTAGGGAATTCTTTGACCACTGAAATTTCATCTAGGTGGGTTTCCTGATTTGAATGCTCCTTTACACACACCATATAACAAAAACAACCTTTCTGCATAAGACGATAAGCTTGAAGTGCTGATATCAAGCAAGGAGGCAAATCATGCTTAATGCCCTCAAAGAAAAATACAGGCTGATCTGGTATGCAGAAAGTAATTATTTTTTTGTAACAATCAATACTAGCGTGATGAGAAGATAACCAATCCATGCCAAGTATAATATCAAAACCCTGGATCTCTAGGAGAATCAAATCAGCAAAGAGTTCGTGGTCTCCAATAGAGATCAAACATGATGGGTAAACCAAGTTTGTTGCCAATGAATCTCCAATAGTAGTTGTTACATATAACATATAATCCAGGGGTTTAGGTAGAATATGCAAGTGACAAGCAAAGTATTGTGAAACAAACAATAAGTTGGAGCCAGGATCAAACAAAACTTTTGCATTTCTTTTAGAAACATGAAGAATACCTTCCACCACTGATTTAGAAGCTTTAGAATCTTGTTCAGTGATAGCGTACACTCTAGCATGGGCTGAGGATCTAGGAGACAGTGGCTCTTTCTTCTTCCTCAAAGGGCAATCTTTTATTTGATGATCCAACTTTCCACAACCAAAACATGCTCCAGTCACCCGAAAACACTGACTTGTTTCATGATTTAATCCACATTTTGCACATGACTGAGTCCTCCGCAATGGTTTCCATTTCTCAAATCCAGATGTCTTAAACCTCTTGTTACTAGCTTCATATTCATTTTCTCTCCTACTTTTGCTAGTAAATTTGTCCTTTTTGTTCTTGCCAGTGATTTCTTGAATTTCCTCCACGTCTCGTTCAATTTTCAAAGCTCTTTCTACCGTATCTGCATATGTTTGTAGTTTTAAAGCTGATATTCGGCTTCTTATTGCTGGCCGTAATCCCCTTTCAAACCTTCTTGCTTTTCTAGATTCATCATCAGTCATATGTGTGGCAAACCTAGAGAGCTCAGTGAATTTAGATTCATACTTTGTAACCATCATACTTCCCTGGATAAGATTCAAGAACTCTAATTCTTTTTGCTCTATCATACAATCTGGAAAATATTTATCATTAAACTTTTCTTGGAATAACTTCCATGTCATTGGCTCATGTTTGATTTCAGACATCCTCTTAATCATTCTCCACCAGTGTTCAGCTTCTTCTTCCAGCATAAAGGTGGCAAGAAAAACCTTTCGATCATCAGGGTAATTTAAGGCATCAAATATTTTCTCTATCTGCATCATCCATCGTTCTGCCACCATTGGATCATACTCACCACTAAAACTGGGAGGACTAAGCTTCTTAAACTGTTCAATTCCCAACCCCGTCTGGTTTGATGTTCCTGTTCCATCATTTCTTCCTTGTAGGACAGGTTGTTGTTGTTGTTGCATCACTTGTGCCATAGTCTCCAAAGTCCGTATGATACCACTCAATTGATCAGCAGTAGATGCAACAGGAGAACCAGATGATCTCGTCATCCTTGCTTCCTAAAACATCAAAAGAACATTTTCTTTGATCAATCTCTAAATAATAGTCAATAAACCTCAAAAAAAAAATAATATTCTTAGTGATTCTCAAATCATGCTCTGATACCACCTCTGTCACACCCCTCAAAATATCGATAATATTTAAAATTTTCATCACAACTAATCCAGGATCCAAACACACATTTGAGGTCACTAAGAAAACATTCAGATCAAAAATTTCACCTCTATAGTCTACAAATTCATAACCCTGTGCAGTTTATAAACGTCCCACACATCACTCGATAATTCAAACAAACTGAACTTAACTCGTCAAAATAATAACCCCAACATAATTTCACAAGTGGGGAAGTCTATGCAGTCACCAAACCAACGATTACCATAAGTTTGTATCATTACATGAATTTAACTTAACATTCCAAAATCCTAAACATGAGGGATCCTTTAACTTACACAAAATCCATAGGTTTAGATTCATCGTCAACATTTCATTAAATGCCGAGTGGCTTATACAACAAATACATATATGCTAACACAGATCTGCCCAAAATCTTCTAACTTTCCACTGCCTCAGCCCAGTCTTAACATTTAAGCAAGCGATACGCTATCTTGAAAAATTTATCAACAAACGGGGTGAGCATATAGAGCTCAGCAAGTGACTAACATATCCATATCAAAATAGGACAATTTCCAAAGAGATAAAGTTTCATAATACGAGGCAGAATATACGAATTCGTAGACATAATATCATTAGGTGCAGAATCACAATTGTCCTTTCAATCATACATATTTGGTTCATAACATACTGGGCATAGAGTAATTGGAGCATATCAGAAACGAATGAAACGTTTTGGAGCATAACAATAACAAATGAAACATATCGGAGCTTATCAATGGCATATGAAATGTTCCGGAGCATATCAACAGCGTATGGAACATTTCGAAGCATAACAACAATGAATGAAACATTTCGGAGCTTATCAATATCACATACCAAATAGAAGCTCAAACGTCGTATTTGACGTTGCATTCATATCATTCTTATCCAAAGCATGTACAAAAACACATAACCAAAGCTCTGGATATCATATCAAACATACAGAAGGTGTAGTGGGACCTCAAACAGAACGTGATACATCCATTTCTGAATGACCACCAGACAGAAGTCTCCCACGTCTGGGAGCTCCATCCACCCACGTCTAGGTGAAGTCAGAAGGGGCCGGCAGAGCAACACAGGCTCTAAGCACATACCCTTTACCATTTCTGGCAAAGGTCCAGACAGTCCCACAATCACCAGAGTACAAAAGGATAGTTTAACAATAAGTAGCATATATCGGAAGCATACGCGGAACAACAAAAACATACATGTGCCTTTTCGAGACAATACGATGCAAGGAACAAAGCTCTCACAAATGTATTCAGATTTGAAATAAAATGAAAGCCAGAGTATATAGGGATTCCAAGCAATCATATTTGGCTCAATTCAAATAAGAAGAATAGATGAATTCAATATCCAAAGGAACGAAACAGAATACGCGAAATCGACCAAAGCTCGATTTCTGACAGAATTCCAATGGCACATAGAACAAATATTTCAGATTATCAATTATGCTCCAATACCCATAAGAAAACTACTGTCGAAAAATATATCAATCTATTTTCTGTCGAAACAAGTTTCGTATGAATCAGGGTTTCCCACAAGGAGTTACCTTTGATTTGGTAACACAAGGTCAAGGACACAATCACTGTTTTGCAGAATACATAGGGTCGGATTCAACAGATAATAGGGTAGGCATTTGAATTCCAAAATTTTCAAACTATATGTCAAAAGAAAGGTCTGCAAGTCTAGTTTCGGACGAAATCAGTTTGGTACAAATCAAAATTTTCAACAGAGAGTTATAGGCATTTCAGTATCGAAAGGTCAAAAATTTTGATCCCTGTTTTGCAGCATCTATAGGCTCATTTGAAACAAATGATTGGGTAAGTATTCGGTGTCCAAAATCTACAAAATCAGTGTCAAAAGAAATTTATAAGAGTCTAATTTCAAACAAAATAGTTCCTGCTTGAATTCACATTTTGTACTAAAAATTATATTTGAAACTGTGTATAGGGGTCAGTTTACCGAAAAAATTTCAGAATCCATGGTTCTATGTCCAAAGAGAGATATCAGTTTCTAGATAGAAATCCTTTAGTTTATTTTGAAACAACATAAAAACAGAGACTAATTTTCTGTAGGATGAGGTTAGAAACACCTGCCTTTGGGAATTTTGACCCTAAGTGAAAGGATTTGGGCAAGAACCCTTAAAGCCCCAAATTTTTTTTCTTCTTCTTCTTCTTCTTCTTCTTCTTCTCCTTCTTCTTCTTCTTCTTTCTTTCTTTCCCTGATCATCCACGCAGCTGCCTTCTCTGCTTCCTTAAGAACGAAGGCAGAGAGGCTTAAGCGGTGGAATTTGTCATTTTGTGCATTTTTGCAGTTTAGTCCTTGTTTTTATCATATTCATGATTAGGTCCTTAGGGTTTACATATAGGTCCTCAGATTCTTTTTTTTTTTTTTTTTTTGGAACAGATCTCCCAAATCTTAAAAATAAGTTACCTCTGATTCATACTCTATTTCTTTTGTCAATTTAAAATAGATACTTACATTATCACTAGAAATTTATACGAAAATTCGGAAATGAGGGATGTTACACTAGTTGGCTACTTAATCCCACAAACGATGAAAGTTGGAGGCCTTCTCAAACAACAACCGATCACTGTTCTCATCGACACGGGCAGCACTAATAACTTTCTAAACAGTAAGGTTGATGTCTATATGAACTTACTTATTGAGAATTGCAGCAGGTTTGTCGTTAAGGTCTCCAACGGACGGATTTTGAAGTGTGATCATAGGTGCCTGCAGGTGAAACTGTTGTTGCAGGACCAAGAGATAATTACAGATTTCTTCCTCCTCTCTCTTGATGATCATGAGGCCATGCTCATTATTAAATGGTTGACGATATTATGTGATATTTCTTGGAATTTTATGCAACTAATTATGAAATTTTACAGTAAGGAGAAACAGGTGATACTGAACGGGAAACGTGAGGGCGACATAACGACGATTTGCACACAACAAATGAAGAAGGTCTTGCATAAAGCATGCAGCGGCCTTTTGGTACAACTTGAGCAGCAAACTAAGGGAGAGCCAACAAAATTTGAAGATCCAAATCTACTTCCTTTGCTTGCTGAATTTTCAGATATATTTGACGAGCCGTGCAACCTACCTCTTACCCATCGGCATGATCATTGTATAACGATTCTTCCAAGCAAATCTGTAGCAAATGCTCAGCCATATCAGTATCCACATCTCCAGAAGGATGAAATAGAAAGGATTGTAAAAGAGATGCTCAAAACAGGAGTTATTCGGCCATGTTGCAGCCCTTACTCTTTACCGGTGCTCCTAATACGAAAGAAGGATGGAATATGACAATTATGTGTTGATTACCGAGCTCTCAATGGCATAACCATCAAGGATAAATACCCTATTCCAGTAGTAGATGAGTTGCTAAGGGAGCACAAATCTTCACAAAGCTGGACCTTCGATCCGGGTATCATCAAATACGAGTATGCGAAGAAGACATACGAAAACCACCTTTTGAACACACAACAACCACTATGAATTTTTGCTTTCTTAAAAAGAATGTGGAATATCTTGGGCATATCATATCAGAGGAAGGTGTGGCAGTAGACCCCTTCAAAATTGGAGCAATGCAAAACTGGCTGACCCCGAGGAACATAAAATTGCTACATGGCTTTCTGGGTTTAACAGGCTACTACTACAAGTTCGTGAAAAACTATGGAGAGATTAGTGCACCAGTTACTTCCTTACTGAAAAAAGATATCTTCCAATGGTCTGACAGAGCCTCCGCTGCCTTCGACAAACTTAAGGCAGCCATGACGACGACACTAGTGCTAACACTACCAGATTTCAACCGACCCTTCATTATTGAGGCCGACACATCTGGAGTCAGAATTGGAGCCATTCTCATACAAGATGGTCGACCACTCGCATACACTAGCAAGGCATTATCTCCCTCCTATCAAAATAAGTCAACATATGATAAGGAGATGCTCGCCATTGTCCGCGTAGCAACGCGGTGGAGACCCTACTTGATTGGTCGACGATTTCAAATTAAAACCGACCAAAAAAGCCTTAAGTACATTTTGGAGCGAAAGATATCATCCCCTGAGCAGCAAAAATGGGTAACAAAACTTTTTAGATTTAATTATGAAACAACTTACAAAAAGGGGAAAGAGAATGTTCTTGCAGATGCGCTTTCGCAACTAACCGAGCAAGCTGAAGTTTCGACTGTTTCACTTCTGACCAGCGACTTCCTTGAGGATATTAAGATAGAATGGCAGGAAGATTCAGAGACTAGTAAGATTATAAGCACCAAGCAGATTTTACAAAAATTGGAGGAAGCACCAAGCTCCGTGGCTCATTACAATTGGGACTCAAAAGAATTACACTATAAGCGATGCATTATGCTTGTGACAAATTCTACTTGCATCTTCACAAGCAGATTTTGGACAAAGTTATTTCATATGCAGGGTATTAAATTGAAAAGGAGTATGACATATCACCGACAAACCGATGGCCATACAAAAGTTGTAAATAGGTGCTTGGAGATAGCCCAAAGCCACCCACCAAATATGACTACGCAAGGAGAACTCCAGACCCAACCAAGTGCTATTATTGATCGACGGAATGTGACTCAACGATGATGACCTACTACTGAAGTGCTAATACAGTGGGCGAACCTATTATCAGAAGATGCCACTTGGGAGAACTACGACGACTTGAAGATCAAATTCCCAGAATTCATGAATCGTTAGCCTCGAGGACAAGGCTGATTTGAAGAGGGCGGGTCTGTTAGGACTCTAGCTAGGAGAGTCCTAATTGAGAGGGACATTCATGTAAAACCTACCTAAGCCGACCCCTATTAAAGAGGTAAAGAGGCCGGCTAGGGTTAGGAGGTTGTTTCTTAAAGAAGAATTAGGAGTTGTAAAGGAATAGGAGTCTTAAGGATTAGGAGTTGTAAAGGAATAGGAGTCTTAAGTAGGAGTCCTATTAGGAGTTGGTTAGAAGTAGGAGTCTTGAGTAGGAGTCCTATTAGGAGTTAGGGTTTAGAAGCCCTATAAATAGTCATGTATTCCTCCTCTTTTCATAAGCAATAGATGAATCTTTTCTGCAGCCTTTGAGCAGCAACTTGGTGTTAGGATCGAGAGCACTAAGAGGGGGGGTGAATTAGTGCAGCGGAAATTTTACAGCGATTAAAAACAAAAGCTGCGTTCGTTCGATAAAAATCAGTTTTGAAGCAAAAGCCGATTCACAGTTTGTATCTAAGTGCAGTTTGCGTCTAAGCGCAGTTTGCGTCTAAACACAGTTTGCGTCTAAACACAGTTTGCGTCTAAACACAGTTTGCGTCTAAGCGCAGTTTGCGTCTAAACACAGTTTGCGTATAAGCACAGTTTGCGTCTAAACACAATTTGCGTCTAAGCGCAGTTTACGTCTAAACGCAGTTTACATCTAAACGTAGTTTGTGTCTAAACGCAGTTTGCGTCTAAGCGCAGTTTACGTCTAAACGCAGTTTACGTCTAAACGCAGTTTGCGTCTAAATGCAGATGACAGTTTGCAGTTCTAAATGAAATCAAGACGTAAACGTAAACTGCACAGAACCTTGTTCGTAAAAGCGCAGAAGACAGTTTGCAGTTGTAAATGAAATCAAAAGACGTAAACGTAAATTGCACAAAACCTTGTTCGTAAAAGCGTAGAAGATAGTTTGCAGTTGTAAATGAAATCAAAACACGTAAACGTAAACTGCACAGAACCTTGTTCGTAAAAAAAGTGCAGAGAGACAATTTGCAGTTTGTAGATGGAATCAAGACGTAAACGTAAACTGCACAGAATTCGTTCGTAAAAGCGCAGAGAGCAGTTTGCAGTTTGTAAATGGAATTAAGACGTGAACGTAAACTGCACAGAACTCGTTCGTAAAAGCGCAGAGAGCAGTAGCTATGTAGGAGGTTTGCAGTAATGATAAAGTGCTCAAAATAAACGCAAACCAGAGATTTAGAGTGGTTCGGTCAGTCTTGACCTACTCCACTTTTGGCTTCCTCCACCGATGAGGTTACCGACGTCAACTAGAGGCCTTCCTTCAATAGGCGAAGGCCAACTACCCTCTTACAGATTCACTCCTTTTGACGGGCTTAGGAGACAACCCTTACATATGTTTTCTCTCCTTTCTTCACAACTCAAACTTGAAGAACAGAAGGAGGAGGAAAAATAGCAGTTTTGAGCTCTAAGAACCACTGAAAAGATCAAGATTTCGGGTAGGTCTGTATCTTTTCAGTGCTGAATGGGTGGGGTATTTATAGGCCCCAACCCAATTCAAATTTCGAGCTCAAAACGATCAAATCCCGGAATTCCGGGATCAGGCGGTTGCACCTCTTGACTGGAGAGGTTGCACCGCCTGGCAGAGCTCGAAGACCGAGCTCAGGCGGTGCCACCTCTCTGCCAGGGAGGTTGCACTGCCCAGTCTAGCTCGAAGACTGAGCTCAGGCGGTGCCACCTCTCTGTCAGGGAGGTTGCACCGCCCAGTCTAGCTCGAAGACTGAGCTCAGGCGATGCCACCTCTCTGTCAGGGAGGTTGCACCGCCCAGTCTAGCTCGAAGACTGAGCTCAGGCGGTGCCACCTCCCGGCTGGGGAGGTTGCACCGCCCAGTCTCGCTGGAAAGCCTAGCCCAGGCGGTGCCACCTCCTGGCCTAGGCGGTTGCACCTCCTGGTGCAATCAGGGTCCGAATGGTTCATTCCATTCGACCCAATTTCAGTCTTTCAGGGGCCCAATTGCCCCAAGATTAAGCCAATGGGATCACCTCCCATTTTCCAACTTAATCAATGTGCTAACTACGATTAAATCTAAGACAACTTCTGCAGCTTTGCTTCGGTGCGTCAATCGCTCCTTCCGGCGAGTTTCCGGCGAACTTCCGTCGATCATCCGATGAACCCTCGGTGATGCTCCTGCGGACTTCCGGCAAACTCCTGGACTTTGCGAAGATCCACTTGGCAAGTTCCGACGAGCTTCGCTTGGCAAGCTTCTGGACTTCTCGGATCTGTTCTCGCAGAACCTCCGACGACCGTCCGAACTTCCGTCGAACTCTCGAACTCCCAACGTGATCATGAACTTGACTCCGGCGCAACTCCTGCTGCTTGTCTATCTTTCATCGTAGTTAATCCTGCACACTTAAAGCAAAACTTCGATCGAGGCAATTAATCCTAAGCAATTAACCAAGTTGTCCGGCATGTCATTGGTCCCTCGACGCTTCGTCCGATTCTTCGGCGCATCGTCCTTTCCTGCAGCCTATTGCCCAATCGGCCAGTTGACTCCGCAACTCCGATATCCTTAGCACAATACCCGCTCTTCTTGGCCCGATGCCCGAGTCCACGGCCCGAAGCCTTCTGTCGATACGTCGACCGATCCACCGGCCCGACGTCCAATCTTCTGACATGTTCCTCCGGCACAACATGATGTTCCTGCTTTAATTGTTTCATCCTGATCGAAGCACCCTGCGTCACTCAAAACGTAGATTAAATCATAAACATATATCAAGTAGTTTCATCATCAAAATACGAGATTCAACACTTGGAGGGAGGAACCCCTATAGAGTTCCAAGGAGGCCGATCCCCTAAAGAGATCAATCCCAAGTTTAGAATCTGCAAGGGTTCTAACAGGTGCTTCCTCCAATTTTTTTATGATCTTACTAGTCTCAGGATCTTCCTGCCATTCCCTCTTAATATCTTTAAGGAAGTCACCAGTCGAAAGTGAAACGGTCAAAAATTCAGCTTGCTCGGGTAGCCGCGAAAGCGCATCTGCAACAACATTTTCTTTCCCCTTTTTGTAAGTTATTTTATAATCATATCCAAGAAGCTTTGCTACCCATTTTTGAAGCTCGGGGGAAGATATCTTCTGCTCTAAGAAATATTTTAGGCTTTTATGGTCGGTCTTGATTTGAAAGCTTCGCCTGATCAAATATGATCTCCATTTGGTCACCGCATGCACAATCGCAAGCATCTCCTTGTCGTAAATAGTCATCTTGAGATGGGAAGGAGATAATGTCTTACTGGTATAAGCAAGGGGGCAGCCATCTTGCATTAGTATAGTACCAATTCTGACTCTGAAGGCATCAGCTTCAATAACAAAAGTCTTACCGAAGTCGGGTAGCGCTAGTATGGGCGTTGTTGTCATTACGGCTTTAAGTTTGTCAATGGCGGTGGTGGTTTCGTCCAACCATTCGAAAGCATCTTTTTTCAGTAAGGAAGTAAGGGGTGCACTAATCTTTCTATGGTTTTTCATGAACTTGCAGTAGTAGCCTATTAAATCGAGAAAGCCGCGTAACGATTTTATGTTCCTCGGGATTAGCCAATTCTGCATTACTTCAATTTTGGAGGGGTCCACCACCACACCTTCCTCTGATATGATATACCCAAGATATTCCACCTTCTATTGAAGAAAGCTGCACTTCAATTTTTTGATAAAAAGAACATGTTCTCACAAAATCATCAAAACAAGTCGGAAGTGTTGAAAATTACTTTCAAGAGAAGGGCTGTAAATAAGGATATCGTCGAAGAAAACTAGCACAAACTTATGAAGATAATTCCTAAAAATATCATTTATAAGGCTTTGGAAGATGGAGGGAGCATTAGTGAGACCAAAGGGCATTACCAAAAATTCGTAGTGGTCATTGTATGTTAGAAAGGTGATTTTCGGTATGTCTTCTTCGCACACTCGTATTTGATGATACTCAGATCAAAGGTCTAGCTTTGTGAAGACTCATACTCCCTTTAATTCATTAATCAATTCATCTACTACTAGAATAGGGTATTTTTCCTGGATGGTTATATTATTGAGAGCTCGGTAATCAATGCACATTCGTCATGTTTCGTCCTTCTTTCCTACGAGGAGCACCGGTGAAGAGTAGGGGCTACAACTTGGCCGAATAACTCCTATTTTGAGCATCTATTTTACAATCCTTTCTAGTTTATCCTTTTGGAGATGTGGATACCAATATGGCGAGTATTTTCGGGAGGTTTGCTCGGAAGAATCGGTATACAATAATCATGCCGATGGGTAGGAGGTAGGTTACACGATTCGTCAAACCTACTACAATTCTCAATAGGTAAGGCCATTTGGACAGCAACCTTACTATTCAGAAAATTATTAGTGCTCACGATGTCAATAAGAATGATGATAGGTTGTTGCTTCAGAAGTCCTCCCACTTTCATCGTTTGTGGGTTCGCGTAACCGGCAAGGGCATACATCGTAATATCAACCGATTGTTGTTTTTCATCCGTGACCTCTTCCTCATGCTCCTAGACTTCCTCCTCCATATCTTCAAGAGGTTCAATTAATAGGAGGTGGCCCCTTTTGCAGCGATGATCGTGGTTCCACGGCTTGTCGCAATGCCAACAAAGACCCTTTGCTGATCGGTCACGTAGTTCTTCTCTTGTCAATTTATTTGGCAGCGAAGGATGGCTGGGAGCAGAAGGAGGTTTATATGCCACGGGCCTAGATGTGGTTCTCATCCTCCAAGCATCTTGGTTAAGCCATTCTTCTTGTATTCGGGCGAAAAAAATCGCAACTATCATGAAACATGGCTGCTGCGCCTTAACCTCCCCTTTTATCTCTGGCTTGAGTCCTTCAATGAATATTCCTAACAATTGATGGTCAGTCCAATCATGAGCAAGGTAGGATAGCTTCTCAAACATGGTTTGGTACTCTTGAATCGTAGAGGTTTGTCGAATCTTTACGAGTTGGCCATCGATATTTTCATACTCCATAGGTCTAAAACAATTCAGTAGTGCATTCTTAAATTGATTCCACGTCGGAGCCCCATGATTGTATTCCAACCAATTGTACCATTGAATAGCATCTCCTTTAAGGTAGAAGACAACAATTTTCACTATAGCATCATCCGACATTCGGTAGTAGCGAAAGTAACGTTCAACGTGTGAAATCCACCCCGTTGAGTCTCCTTCTTCCCATCGCAGGAAGGCCACCCTCATGAGTGGCTGAAGCATGTCCGACAGCTGTCCCTCCTTCTCTAGAGGCCTCTCTAAACTTTCTCCTTGCTAAAATTTGGTTGGACTCAGTGGTTGTCCAATTCTGAATTCTACAAACAAAGTGCGTAATTTGTCCTCCAAGCGTGATTCAAACCATGATTCAATCTGAGATTACAATGCTTCAAATTTGGCATCAATTGGATCTTGAGAAGCCATAGCATATGCTTGTAGATCAGAGATGTCCCTATCTTTTTTTTGTTGATGGGTTAATGGCATGGGGTGGTGGAAGGTTCGGAAAAATTGAGGATCATGGAAAGGTGCTGCAGCACATTTTTACGTCTAAAGTGTAGCAGTTTGGACGTAAAAGATTAGTGGTTTATATTGAGAATTTTTTTATGAAACTAAAGGGAAACCTGCTGTTATGAAGTGTCAAAGCTGTCATAAAAATTTTGTAGAGATTTGGATAGAAAAAATGTAATAGCAGGATTAAACAAATTGTGGTATGCGACTAGAATTCTATAGTGCATCTTTCGTCAAAGAGATGAAAACTTTGCGACGAAAAATTTATGCAGCAATATAGGAACAAATTTTTTTTTGGATTTTTGAATAAGGATAGCTAAATTACAGTAGTAAGGTAGGAAACTAGAACCTGTTGCAATTCACAAGGAGATCAAAGGATGATCTGCGGTGGTGGAGATGACGGCGGAATTCGATGATGATCTTTTAAGCAATTGTGG
Source organism: Musa acuminata AAA Group (assembly GCF_036884655.1). Classification (NCBI taxonomy): domain Eukaryota; kingdom Viridiplantae; phylum Streptophyta; class Magnoliopsida; order Zingiberales; family Musaceae; genus Musa; species Musa acuminata. Next base: position 32,466,355 of record NC_088342.1, on the reverse strand, counting down.
GAATTGCTTTGGGCGGCTGTGGAGGGTTGATGGATGGCTATGAAAGGGTAGCGAGACACCAAGAACACTACTCTAATACCAAGTGATAGAACCCTTACAGACTCTAAGCTTGGGGTTGATCTCTTTAAGGGATCAGCCTCCTTAGAACTCTATAGGGGTTCCTTCCTCTAAGTTATTGCTCAAAGGTTGCTAAAAAGATTCATCTATTAATTGAGAAAAGAGGATGAATACATGACTATTTATAGAGCTTCTAAATCCCAACTCCTAATAGGACTCCTACTCAAGACTCCTACTTCAAACCAACTCCTAATAGGACTCCTACTCAAGACTCATACTTCAAACCAACTCCTAATAGGACTCCTACTCAAGACTCATACTTCTAACCAACTCCTAATGCTTCTCTAAGAAGCAACCTCCAAACTAATTCTAACCTTAGCCAGCCTCATCACCTCTTTAATAGGGGTCGGCTAGGTAGGTTTTACATGAATGCCCTTTTCAATGAAACTCAATTAGGACTCTCCTAGCTAGAGTCCTTACATCAATGCTTGCTTTATTGAACAACCACACAAAAAAACCTCTATGATTGCCCTAAAATAAAATAATATATACACTATTAACATTGATGATCTTTGTAATGAAATGTATTTTTTGGTTTTGAATGATGATTCTTGGCTTTGGCATAGGAGATTAGGTCATGCTAGCATGAAACTAATCTCTTAAATCTCATCCAAAGAACTTATAAGAGGTATTCCTAACTTAAGTTTGTTAAAGATAATGTGTGTGATGCATGTCAACTAGAAAAATAAATAAAAGGTAGTTTCAAACCAAAGAATCAAATAAGCACTTCTAGACTATTGCAATTGATCCATATGGATTTGTTTGGACCAATTGATACATTAAGCCTAGGAGGTAGCAAATACGCCTTTGTAATTGTAGACGATTACAGTAGATACACTTGGACATACTTCTTGGCACATAAAAGTAATTGCTTTAGGTATTTTTCTAAGTTTTGTAAACTTGTCCAAAATGAAAAATGCCTTATGATTTCATTAATTCGGAGTGATCACGGTGACGAATTTTGAAACTATGATTTCCAAAATTTTTGTGAATCTAATGGATATAATCATAATTTCTCTACTCTAAGAAATCCTCAATAAAATGGAGTAGCAGAAAGAAAAAATAGAAATTTACAAGAAATGGCAAGAACTATGTTGAATGAACATAGCCTACCGAAATATTTTTAGGCCAAAGCCATTAATACGACATGTTATGTCATGAATAGGATTCTAGTAAGACCATTACTTTTCAAGACTCCTTATGAATTATGGAATGACAAAAAACCCAATGTTTCGTACTTTAAAGTTTTCGGTTGTAAATATTTTATCTTGAATGAAAAAGATGTCTTAGGAAAGTTTAATGTAAAATCCGATGAAGGCATTTTTCTTGGTTATTCTTCTATTTCAAAAGCCTTTCATGTCTTTAATAAAAGAATTTTGATTATAGAAAAGTCTATTCATGTTGTCTTTAAGGAAGTCTCCGAATTTAAGAAAAATGAGTTTGGTGATGATCTTAATTTTGATGCTTTAAATTTAAATGAACCCTCTCCTCTAACTAGCAACTTGGATATATCTTCTTTCAAAACATCCTTACCCAATGAATAGAAGTACGTAGATGCTCATCCTAAGAAGCTAATAATAGGAGACATATCAAAAGGGGTTCAAACTTGTTCTTCTCTTAAAAAAATTTGTGTCAATGCTGCCTTTCTTTCTCAAATTGTACCTATATTCATTGATGAGGCCTTGAAAGATGATTCATGGGTTATGGCAATGTAAGAAGAGTTCAACCAATCTGAGAGAAATGAGTTATGGGAGCTTGTTCCAAGACCTAGTGACCATTTAGTTATCAGTACTAAATGGGTCTTTAGAAATAAGCAAGATGAATTTGGTATCGTGGTTAGAAATAAGACTAGACTAGTGGCCAAGGGTTTCAACCAAGAAGAAGGTATCGATTATGAAGAAACCTTCGCTCATGTGATAAGATTAGAAGCCATAAGGATGCTCCTTGCCTATGCTAATAGTAATAATTTTAAGTTATTTCAAATGGATGTCAAAAGTACTTTTCTTAGTGGCTTTATTTCCGAAGAAGTTTATGTTTAACAACCTCTCGGATTTTAAAATGATAATTTTTTGAATCATGTGTTTAAATTGACTAAAGCTCTCTATGGATTAAAACAAGCCGCAAGGGCTGGTATGAGAGACTTAGCTCCTTTCTTATCTAAAATAATTTTTCTAAAGGCAAGATTGATACTACATTGTTTATTAAAAATTTTAAAAATAATTTTCTTGTTGTTCAAATTTATGTTGATGATTTTATTTTTTGTTCTACAAATGAATCCTTATGTGAATTGTTTACCAAGAGTATGAGCCAAGAGTTTGAAATGAGTTTAATGGGTGAACTAACTTTCTTTTTATGCTTATAAATCAAATAACTTAGTGATAGTATTTTTCTTAGTCAAACAAAGTATATATTAGACTTACTAAAATGGTTTAATATAGATAGTTCAAAGGCTATCAATACTCCTATGAGTACCTCCACCAAGTTAGACATTGATGAAAGTGGAGAAACCTTTGATCAAAAAGCTTATAGGGGTATGATAAGTAGTTTACTATACCTCATCACAATTGTACTAGACATCATGTTTAGTGTAGGACTTTGTGCTAGGTTTCAATCTAATCTTAAGCCATCTCATCTTAAACTAGTTAAAAGAATTCTTAGATATCTTAAAGGAACCACTAATCTAGGATTATGGTATCCAAAATCTAAAAACTTTGAATTAATTGCTTATACTGATGCGGATATTGCTGGATGTAGAATAGATAGAAAAAGTATATTCGGAACATGTCAATTCTTAGGTCATGCACTTATCTCTTGGTCTTCCAAGAAACAAAACTCGGTTGCACTATCTATGACCGAAGCTGAATACATAACGGCTAGTGCATATTATGCACAAGTTGTATAGATGAAAAATACATTAGAAGATTATAAAATTTATCTTAAGAATATTCCCATAAAATGTGATAACACAAGTATAATATGTTTAACAAAAAATCCTATTCAACACTCTAGAACTAAACATATTGATATTAGCATCACTTTATACGAGATCATGTTAATAATCATAATGTAATCTTAGAGTTCATTGATACAAAACATCAATTAGCCGATATCTTTACAAAACCTTTAAATAAAGAACAATTTGATTTCATTAGAAGAGAGGTAGGCATGCTAAACTGTTCGAACACATGAGTTGTATTTATTTTCCGGACTATCTTCCTCTTAATTTATTTCATGAATGGAGCTTTCATTAATTTATTTCATTTTTATCTTCTTCTTAACTTGGTATTAAATTTACTTCATGTTAGGAACAAGTTGGCACTAAGAGGTGGGGTGAATTAGTGCAGCAGTAAAAATTACATCGGTTTGAAATCTCTCATTCGATTAAACCCGATTTCAGAAATATACTTAAAATTGAAAGTGTACAGAAGAGCATAGTAGATGTAAAGCAAGTAAGTTTACAGTAAAGGTAAATTACACAAATAGTAATGCAAACCAAGTTTATAGTGGTTCGATCGTTATAACCTATATCCACTCCGCCGATTCCTCTTCCGGCAAGGCCACCAGCATCCATTATCGGTCTTCCTTCAATAGGCAAAGACCAACCACCTTTTACACCCCTCTTCTCCTTTTCATGGGTTTAGGAGATAACCTTTACAAGCACTCACTCCTCCTAAATAGAATTCTAAACTTAGACTAGAGGAGGGGATCTCTCAAGTGTTTGCAATAGCGATTTCCCACTTTTAAGCTCTCTGTGCTTGTGTATGTTAACTAGGGATGAGAGGGGTATTTATAGGCCTCAAGTGGATTCAAACTTGGAGCTTAAAAATGTCTCATCCCGGGTTTCCCGTGCCCTAGCGGTACCACCGCTTGTGCTAGGCAGTACCACCGCCTACAACACTAACACTAGGCGGTACCACTACTTGGGAGATTGTGTCTAGGCGGTACCACTGCTTGACATAGTCTCAAAGACTGTGCCATGACAGTGCCACCTGTTGGGTCACTATTTGGGCCTTTCATTGGGCCCAACATAGCAATACATGGGCCCAATTGGCCCCTAATTGGGTTGGCCCAATTTCAATCCCAATTATGTGCTAACTACGAATTCTAAGGCATACACTAAGCAAATATGTTCCGGTTAATCTAGTTTTCTTTCGGTGAGCTTCCAGCGATCTTCCGACGAACTTTCGATGATCTCTCGGCAATGTTCTAGTGGACTCCCGGCAAGATCCTAGATTTCACAACGATCTTCTTAGCAAGTTCCGATGAGCTTCTTTAGCAAGCTCCTGGACTTCTCGGTCAATTTCGATAGAACATCCCATGAACATCCAGACTTCCGATGAACTCTCGAACTCCCAACGAAATCGCGTCCTTGACTCTGAGACTTCATTTTTCTTTATGCCTTGCTATCATAATTAATCCTGCACACATAAAACCTACTTCGATCTAGAAAATTATTACAAAGCTTTGAATCATGTTGTCCGGTGTCATTGGGTTATCGACACTATATCCGATTCTTGGGCGCATCGTCCTCTCTTGCGGCCTATTGCCTAATCAACCAGTTGACCTCTAAAACTCTGATATCCTTGGCACAATATCCGCTCTTCTTGGCTCGATGCCTGAAACCATGGCCCGAAGCCTTTTGTCGATACGTCGACCGATCCTTCAGTGTGACATCCAATCTTCTGACATTTTTCTCCAGCACTAACATGATTCTTCCTGCTTCAATTATCTCTCTTTGATCGAAGCTTCTTAGGTCACTCAAAACATAGATTAAATCATAAATACTATCAATTGGTTTCATTATCAAAATATGAGATTCAACACTTTATACCCTTACTCTATCACTTAGTGATTTTTGATACACTTAATCACTTCACTCATGGATTTTATTGACAAATATATCTCTAACATATTTCACTCTTGTGAATTTTTAATGAGAAACAAATTTGATTTATAAAGTTTTAAGGATATGCGTCTGATCCCTATCAGACCCCTGTGACGCTCAAAGACAATTTGAGACAATGGCTTTATTAGTAGATATGCAATATTATCTTTGGATGAAACTCTTTCCACTACTACATCTCTTCGGGTCACATTCTCTCTAATCAGGTGGAACCTCCTTAAAACATGCTTAGACTTCTGATGAGACCTGGGTTCCTTTGCTTGAGTAATTGCCCCATTGTTGTCGTAATATAAGGAAATCAGCTCCTCACTACTTAGAATGACTTCTAGATCTGTGATGATCTTCTTCATCCAGACTCCCTTCTTTGCTACCTCTACTGCAGCAATGTACTCTGCCTCTATGATCGAGTAGTATCTTGCTTGAAACTCTTCCACCATACTACTCTTCCATTTTGGGAGAATACATACTCCGAATTAGACTTGCTATTGAACCAATAGAAGAAGAGGTCATTGAACATCCAGAAGAGAGCCTTGAACATGAAGAAGAAGATGCAGAAGAAGAGCCACAACCGACCGAAGTTACGGTACATACACTTGTCGGCTACTCAAACCCGCAAACGATGAAAGTTGGAGGCCTTCTCAAACAACAACCGATCACTGTTCTCATCGACACGAGCAGTACTAATAACTTTCTAAATAGTAAGGTTACTATCCAGATGGCCTTACCTATCGAGAATTGCAACAGGTTTGACATTAAGGTCCTCGATGGATGGATTTTGAAGTATGATCGTAGGCGCCCGCAAGTGAAATTGTTGCTGATCATGAGGCCTTACCAAGAGATAATTGCATATTTCTTCCTTCTCCCTCTTGATGATCATGAGGCCATGCTCATAATTAAATGGTTGATGACATTAGGTGATATTTCTTGGAATTTTATGCAACTAATTATGAAATTTTACAGTAAGGAGAAACAGGTGATACTGAACGGGAAACGTGGGGGCGACGTAACGACGATTTGCACACAACAAATGGAGAAGGTTTTGCATAAAGCATGCAGCAGATTTTTGGTACAACTTGAGCAGCAAACTAAGGGAGAGCCAATAGAATTTGAAGATCTAAACCTACTTCCTTTGCTTGCTGAATTTTCAGATATATTTGACGAATCGTACAACCTACCTCTTACACGTCGGCATGATCATTATATAACGATTCTTTCAGGCAAACCTCTAGTAAATACTTGGCCATATCAATATCTACATCTCCAGAAGGATGAAATAGAAAGGATTGTAAAAGAGATGCTTGAAACATGAGTTATTCGGCCAAGTTGCAACCTCTACTCTTCACCGGTGCTACTTGTACGCAAGAAGGACGGAACATGGCGAATATGCGTTGATTACCGAGCTCTCAATGGCATAACCATCAAGGACAAATACCTTATTCCAACAACAGATGAATTGCTAGATGAAAGGGAGCACAAATCTTCACAAAGCTGGACCTTTGATCCGGGTATCATCAAATATGAGTGTGTGAAGAAGACATACCGAAAACCACCTTTTGAACACACAACAACCACTACGAATTTTTGCTTTCTTCAATAGAAGGTGGAATATCTTGGGCATATCATATCAGAGGAAGGTGTGATAGTGGACCCCTTCAAAATTGAAGCAATGCAAAACTGCTTACCCCGAGGAACATAAAATTACTACATGGCTTTTTGGGTTTAATAGGCTACTATCGTAAGTTCGTGAAAAACTATGGAAAAATCAATGCACCACTTACTTTCTTACTAGAAAAAGATGTCTTCCAATGGTTAGACAAAGCCTCTGCTGCCTTCAACAAACTTAAGGCAGCCATGACAACGACGCCGGTGCTAACACTACCAGATTTCAACCGACCCTTCATTATTGAGGCCGACGCATCTGGAGTCGGAATTGGAGCCATTCTCATGCAAGATGGTCGACCACTCACATACACTAGCAAGGCATTATCTCCCTCCCATCAAAATAAGTCAACATATGATAAGGAGATGCTCGCCATTGTGCGCGCAGCAACGAGGTGGAGACCCTACTTGATTGGTCGACGATTTCAAATTAAAACCGACCATAAAAGCCTTAAGTACTTTTTGGAGCGAAAGATATCATCCCCTGAGCAGCAAAAATGGGTAACAAAACTTCTTAGATTTGATTATGAAATAACTTACAAAAAGGGGAAAAAGAATATTCTTGTAGATGCGCTTTCGCAACTACCCGAGCAAGCTGAAGTTTCGGCCATTTCACTTCCGACCAGCGACTTCCTTGAGGATATTAAGATGGAATGGAAGGAAGATTCAGAGACTAGTAAGATTATAAAATAATTGGAGGAAGAACCAAGCTTTGTGGCTCATTACAATTGTGACTCAAAAGAATTACACTGTAAGGGATGCATTATGCTTGTGACAAATTCTACTTGCATCTTCACAAGCAGATTTTGGATAAAGTTATTCCACATGCAAGGTATTAAATTGAAAAAGAGTACGACATATCACCCACAAACCGATGGCTAGACGAAAGTTGTAAATAGGTGCTTGGAGACAGCCCAAAGCCACCCACCAAATAAGACTACCCAAGGAGAACTCCAAACCCAGCCAAGTGCCATTATTGATCGAGGAATCGTGACTCGACGACGACGACCCACTAATGAAGTGCTAATACAGTGGGCGAACCTACCAATAGAAGATGTCAGTTGGGAGAACTATGACAACTTGAAGATCAAATTTTCAGAATTCATGAATCATCAGCCTCGAGGACAAGGTTTATTTGAAGAGGGCGAGTCTGTTAGGACTCTAGCTTGGAGAGTCCTAATTGAGAGGAACATTCATATAAAACCTACCTAAGCCGACCCCTATTAAAGAGGTGAAGAGGCCGGCTAGGGTTAGGAGGTTGTTTCTTAGAGAATAATAAGGAGTTGTAAAGGAATAGGAGTCTTGAGTAGGAGTCCTATTAGGAGTTGGTCAGAAATAGGAGTCTTGAGTAGGAGTCCTATTAGGAGTTAGGGTTTAGAAGCTCTATAAATAGTCATGTATTCCTCATCTTTTCACAAGCAATAGATGAATCTTTTCTGCAGTCTTTGAGCAGCAACTTGGAAGGAGGAATCCCTATAGAGTTCCAAGGAGGCCGATCCCCTAAAGAGATCAACCCCAAGTTTAGAATCTGCAAGGGTTCTAACATTTCGCTATTTCAAAAACCTTATTTCTATTAAAGCCGATTCAATGAGAATGATTTCAACTCAATTCGTTTCGAAAGGAATTTGAGCTTGAAGTCTTAAGTGAAAATGTAAGAGAGGACTAAGGTGATTTGCAACAATGTAAATCACATAAATGAAAAAACGTAGATTTCGTAAAGTCTTCGTAGAAAGCCGATCTCGGAAGAAGTTTTACATCAAAGCGAATGTAGACGTATTTAAAGCATAGTAAGGAGGAGAGGCAGTTTGCTATAAAGGAAAGATGATCAAAGTAAATGCAAACCGAGATTTTAGAGTGGTTCGGTCAATGTGACCTATATCCACTATCGACTTCCTCCGACGACGAGGTCATCGGCGTCCACTAGAGGCCTTCTTTCAAAAAGCGAAGGCCAACCATCCTTTTACAGCTTTTCTCCTTTTATCGGGCTTAGGAGATAACCCTTACAAGTTTTCACTCCTCTCTTAGATGATCTAAATAATTAGAAAGAAGGAGGAGAACTCTAACTTTTTACAACACTTTAAGGCCTCAAGACTCAAGAGTATTTCATGAATTTCATTTGCATTTCATGCAGGAAAGGGTGGGGTATTTATAGCCCCCAATAAGTTCAAAAATGGATCCTAAAAGTGTCCATTCCTAGATTTCTGGGGTCTTGGCGGTACCATCGCCATTACTGGGCGGTACTGCCGCTTGTCATCGAGCACTGGGCGAGACTACCACTCAGTCTGGGCGGTACTACTGCCTAAAAGCGCTTGAAGACCGAGCTCTGGCGGAACCACTGCTTGACAAGGGCGATACCACCGCTAGCAGCAATAACTATTGGCGGTACCACCGCTTGAGAGGGGCGGTACCACTGCCCAAAAATCCTAGGAGACTAAGTCTCCCAAGCGGTGCCACCGTCGGCCAGGATTTTAGGGGCCAAATGGGCTATTCCATTCGACCCAATTTGGGTCTGTTAAGGGCCCAATTGGCCCCTGATTAAGTTAGTGGGATCACCTCCTAATCCTAACTTAACCTATACTCTAACTATGATAATTAAAATATCATTACTGTAATTCGTGTTCCGGTGCATCAATCGCTTTTCCGACGAGCTTCCGGTAAACTTCCGGCGAACATCCAACGAACCCTCAGCGATGCTTCAGTGGATTCCTGGTAAGCTCCTGGACTTCTCTACTGGTTCCTGTAGAACTTCCGACGAACGTTCAGACTTCTGACGAACTCTTGAACTCCCATTGTGATCTTGATCTTGACTCTGGCATAACACCTGCTGCATGTCTTACTGCCATCGTAGTTAATCTTGCATACTTTTCTCAACATATAGATTAGATAAACAAATGACAATTGACTTCATCATCAAAATCCGAGATTCAATAATTATTAATTGGTGATTTCAATATTAATGATGAATGCAATGGTGAAATAATTATAATTATATGAATTATAAAGTTCTATCAATATGACATATTGATAGGGGGAGTTAAGGTTAACTCCGTCATCAATTGGTTGTCATCATCAAAAAGGGGGAGATTGTTGAATCTCAGATTTTGATGATGAAACCAATTAATGTGTTTATGATCTGATCTACGTTTTGAGTGACGTAGGAAGCTTCGATCAGGGAGAGACAATTAAATCAGGAAGAATCATGTTGGGCCGGAGTGGAACATGTCAGAAGATTAGACGTTGAGCCGGAGGATCGGTTGACGTATCGGCAGAAGGCTTCGGGCCATGGGCTCAGGCATCGGGCCAAGAAAAGCAAAAATTACGCTAAGGATATTGGAGTTGTGAAGGTCAACTGGCCGATTAGGCAATAGGCCGCAAGAGAGGGTGATGTGCCGAAGAATTGGATGAGACGTTGATGAACTAATGACATGCCGAACAACATTCGATTCGCTTTGTAATAATTGTCTAGATCGAAGTAGGTTTTAGGCGTAATTAGGTTGGAATTGGGCCAACTCAATTAGGAGCCAATTGGGCCCAAGTTTGGGCTATGTTGGGCTAAGTAAAAGGCCCAAACAATAACCCAACAGGTGGAACCGTTGTGGCATAGTCCCCAAGACTGTGTTAGGTAGTGGTACCTCCCAAACTCAATCTCTAAGACTATCAAGCAGTGGTACCACCCAGACACAACCTCCCAGGAGGTGGTACTGCTAGATTGGGTGGTGGTACCGCCCAGTGTCAGTGCTGTAGGTGATGGTACCGCTCAGCATAATCGGTGGTACAGCCAAGACTTGAGAAACCAAGGATGAGACCTTTTTTTGGCTAATTTTGAAGTCATTTAGGGTCTATAAATACCCTAGCTATTCCTGTATGGAGTAGCAAGATTTGAGTTCAAAATTGAGTTGAAAAAGGAGGGGAAAATCTTGAGAAAAACTTGAGACACTCTCTTAGGATTTAGGATCACTTCTTCCTAGTATTTAGAAGTTTGTCTAAAGGGAGAAGTGAGGTCTAAGAAAGAGAGGCTTGTAAGGGTTGTCTCCTAAACCCGTGAAAAGGAGAAAGAGTGTAAAAGGGTTATTGATCTTCTCCCATTGAAAGAAGATCGTTAGTGGATGCTGGTGGCCTTGACTAAAGAGGAATCGGGAGTGGATGTAGGTCATGACGACCGAACCACTATAAAAATCTGGTCTGCATTTACTTTAAGCTTTTCATTTTAATTGAAAACTACCTTACTTGCTATACTCTTCCGTATGCTTTAAGTTAAACTCACTTTATCGAATGAGATTTTCAAAACCAACGTTTTTATCCATTACACTAATTTACTCCCCCCTCTTAGTGTCGACTCGATCCTAACAATATGGAGTATACACCATTGACTTAGTTGGAATTCTGTTTAGAAGATAAGTTGTGATCTCTAGGGCGTATCCCTAGAATGAGATGGAGAGGTAGGCGAAACTCATCATGGACCACACCATGTCTAACAGTATATGATTCCTCCTTTCAAATATACCATTGAGCTGGAGTGTATAAGGAGGTATCCATTGGGATAGAATCTCATGGTTCTTGAGGAACTGGGTAAAATTTATACTTAAGTATTCACCTCCTTGATCTGATCGAAGAGTCTTGCTACTCTTTCCAGTTTGGTTCTCCATTTCACTCTTATACTCTTTGAATTTCTCAAAGGCCTCGGACTTGTACTTCATTAAGTGCACATGTCCATCCCTTGAGAAATCATCAGTAAAGGTAATAAAGTAGGAGTAACCACCAATGACATGAGTTGACATGGGTCAACATACATCACTGTGCATGAGTTTCAATAGCTCAGTGGCTCTCTCTCCAATTCTACTAAATAGAGAGTTGGTCAGTTTTCCACGAAGGCAAGGCTCGTAAGTTGCATATGACTCATAGTCGAATGGATCTAGATCTCCATCCTTTAGCAACTTTTGAATTCTTCCCTCATTGATGTAACCTAGCCTACAATGCCACAAGTATGCACTATTCACCTCATCTCGTTTCCTCTTAGACATACTTACATTCATGATATGTGGAACAGTATCTAGCATAAACAAACCATTATGCAATGTTTCTCTCGTGATAATCTTATCATCTAATAATATTAAATAACTATTATTCTCAAAAACTAATTTATATCTACTAACTATCAAACATTAAATGAAAATAATATTTTTGATAATAGAATGAACAAAATAGCATGCATCTAATGCAATAATAGCTCCACTAGGTAGATGTAGGGTGATCTCGCCAATAGCTACTATAGCAATTTTTGCTCCATTGCCTATCTTGAGATCCATCTCGCCTCTCGCCAATCTCATAGGCCTTGCAGAAACCTACAATGAATTACAAATATAATAAGCACTAACGGTATCCAATACCCATGTGTTATCATAAGAGTCTGACAAATGGAGATTGATCATGAATGTACTTGAAGCTTCTTCAAGCTTCTGTTTCGCCCTCTTTGCAAGGTACTCTTTACAATTCCTCTTCCAATGTCCATCTTTGCCATAGTGGAAGCATTGACCTTTGTCCTTTGTTGGGTCTTTCTTAGCAATCTTTATTTTACCTAGTCTGCCCTTGCCTTTGCCCTTCTTAAAGGACTTTTCTGCTTTTCTTTTCTTTCTAGTCTCATTAGTGTAGAGAACTAGCTTCTCTTTTTTGATAGTGCTCTATGCCTCCCTCAACATATTGAGGAACTCAAGGAGAGTCACTTCAAGCTTATTCATATTAAAAGTCATTATGAATTGTGAAAAGGAATCTAGTAGGGACTGAAGCACAAGATCCACATATAGGTTATCCTCTATGACCATTCCTAGACCTGTAAGTTTCTCTATCCACTCAATCATCTTTAGAACATGGTTCTGAACCGGTGTCCTCTCAGTCATCCTAGCGCGGAAGAGGCTCTTAGATATCTTATATCCTTGAGTCCTTCCCTGTTCCTAAAACAATTTATGGACATGTAGGAGAATGGATTTGGCATCCATCTTTTCATATTGTCTCTGTAACTCAAGAGTCATGGAGCCCAACATATAACATTGAGTAAGAGTGGAGTCATCAATGTACTTCATATAGCGAGCGATCTCATCCTTGTTTGCCCCTTCCTCGGGCATAGGTATCACTGTATTAAGGACATACACGATTTTCTCCGTCGTGAGAATAATTCTAAAGTTGCGAAACCAATCTGTATAATTTGGACTAATGAGGCGGTTGACATCAAGTATGCCACGTAAAGGATTTGAAAGCGACATTTTTCTGAAATAAAGATGCAACAAAAATAAATAATATGTAGATTTTATAAAAAATAAACAATCAAGATATGGACTTCTATCTTAATCTACTCCAACTATTTTACTAGCGAGTCACACGACACCCTCAGCACGTGAAACAGAATTCTCCGGCAGACTTCTAGTGGGGATCGGGATCCAATCAATGTCTTAGTGTAACCTCGGGGGACTCGACTAATCACATTGAGCCCAAAAGGTATGCAACACTTGCCAATCACAACTCCTTGTGATTCTCATCCTATTCGGCCTTCGAATCACCATGGTCTCGAGGGATTCGACCAACTATGGTGTTTGGTTAAGTCAACACCATCGTTACAAGATGAGTTTAATTTAATGATATACCTTCGAGGGACTCGACCAAGCATACCATATCCTCAGGTCACCGATGACATCTCTATGTCGTAGGCAAGATAGTGAATCATAATATAGGTGAGCCTTGAGGGACTCAACCAACTCAACCTACACCGAGAATCGGTCTCTACCTATAATGATGGAAGGCCATGTGCATCAATCTAATTGCCTCATGTTTACCGACTTAATATTATCGAGAGAGGGGATTTTGACTTGGTCTCCTAATGTAACTATTGAATCTCAGATTTTGATGATGAAACCAATTGATAGTATTTATAATTTGATCTACGTTTTGAGCGATGTAGGAAGCTTCAATCATCAAGAGACAATTAAGGGTGGAAGAATCATATTGGGCCAAAATGGAACATATTAGAAGATTGGACATCGAGCCGGAGGATTGGTCGACATATTAGTAGAAGGCTTCGAGCAATGGGTTCGAGCATCAGGCCAAGAAGAGCAAAAATTGTGCCAAGGAAATCGGAGTTGCGGAGGTCAAATAGCCGATTGGGCAATAGGCCGTAAGAGAAGATGATGCGCTGAATAATCAAACGAAGCATCGATGAACCAATGATATGCCAGACAACATTTGATTTAAGCCTTGTAACAATTATCTAGATCAAAGTAGGTTTTAAGTGTGTAGGATTAACTATGATAGCGAACAAGGCATAAAACAAAATGAAGTCCCGAAGTCAAGAATGAGATTTCGTTGGGAGTTCGAGAGTTCATCGGAAGTTCAGTGGGAATTGACTAAGAAGTCCAGGAGCTTCCCAAAGAAGCTCATCGAAACTCGCCAAGAAGATCGTCATGAAGTCCAGGAGCTTGTCGGGAGTTCGTTAGAACATTGCCGAGAGATCGTCGGAAGTTCGCCGGAAGATCATCGGAAGCTCGCCAAAAGAAACCGGACTTATTTAGCTTAGTGTATGCCTAAAATTTTATAGTTAACACATAATTGAGATGGAATTAGGCCAACTCAATTAGGAGCCAATTAGGCCCAAGGTTAGGTTGTGTTGGGCCAAGTGAAAAGCCTAAACAGTGACCCAACAGGTGGAATCGTCATGGCATAATCTTTAAGACTATGTCAGGCAGTGGTACCACCAAAACTCAGTCTCTGAGACTGTCAATCGGTGATACTGCCAGTCTAGGTGGTGGTACCGCCTAGACATAATCTCCCAAGCGGTGGTACCGCCCAGACACAATCTCCCAAGCGATGGTACCGCCCAATATCAGTGTTGTAGGTGGTGGTATCACCCAGCATAGGTGGTGGTACCGTTAGTACCCTGAAAACCATGGATGAGACTTTTTTAGGCTTCAAGTTTGAATCCACTTGAGGTCTATAAATATCCCTCTCATCCTTAGTTAATAGACATAAGCACAAAGAATTTAAAAGTGAGAAAATACTGTAGTAATTCCTTGAGAGATTCCCTCCTCTGAAGTTCTAAGTTTAGAATTCTATATTGAGAGGAGTGAGGGCTTATAAAAGGTTGTCTTCTAAACTTGTGAAAAGGAGAAGAGAGGTGTAAGAAGGTGGTTGGTCTTCGTGGATACCAGTGGCATCGATGGAAGAGGAATCGGGAGTAGATGTAGGTCACGACAATCGAACCACTATAAAATTGGTTTGCAGCCTTCTACTTTGCTATTTACCGTTGCTACAAATCAACTTACTTACTCACTACTCTACTTCCTCATTACACGTTTATGAAAGTATTTTTCAGTTAACATCTTTCCGGTCGATTTTCAACGAATGAATATTTTTCGAAATCGACGTTTTTACCACTGCACTAATTCACCCACCCCACCCCCCCTTTTTAGTGCCGACTCGTTCCTAACAGTTGGTATCATAGCCACATTATTTTTCACTTAGTTTAACACCTAAGAGAAATGGCTCTTTTCGACTTTCAAGAGGCCTTTTCTATCGTTCATCCTCTCATGTTCAATAGGATGAACTACACTTATTGGAAAACTTGAATGAGAGTTTTCTTGCTTTCAATAGATTTAAATTTATGGAATATTATCGAAATTAATTTTCAAAAGTATTTTACTCCATTGAATGAATGGAATGATTTGGAGAAGAAAACTTTTTCTTTGAATGCTAGAGCTATGAACGCTCTATTTTGTGCTTTGAGCAAAAATGAGTTTAATCGTGTTTCTATTTATGAACAACTTTTGATATTTGGCATATAATTAAAATCACACAAGAAGGCACTAGTAAAGTTAAAGCTTCGAAAATCAACATTTTCATGCATGATTTTGAATTATTTTTTATAGAACTAAGTGAGACTATTGGAGACATGTACACTCGTTTTACGGATGTCGTCAATAGTCTAAAAGCTCTTGGTAAAAGTTTTTCGAATTTTGAACTTATTAGTAAAGTTTTACGATCACTTTCCAAAAATTAGGATTTGAAAGTAACGACAATACAAGAATCAAAGAATTTGAATACTTTTCCTCTCGAAGAACTTATCGTGTCTTTAATGACCTATGAAATGAGTTGTATGGTACAAAATGAACATGAGAAAAACCATTTAAAGAACAGGAAGAATTTGACACTTAGAACAAATAAAGATCACTTAAGCGAAAGCTCAAGTGATGATGAACTTGAACTTCTTACTATAAAACTTAAAAAGTTCATTAAACAAGAATTGAAGAATAAAAATAAATTTAAAAAGAAGTTGCCAAAGAAGAAGTAAATACTCAAAGTGACTTAGGACGAAACAAGTGCATCCGAAGATAAGGAGCAAACCAACAAGGGCAAGGTGGCGAACTATGCTTTGACGGCTTTCGTCAACAAGGTAAGCGACTCGATCGAATATCCTTTTCCTTACCATGAAATTACTTAGTGCTTTTCATGATTAGTTTTAAATATTTTTTTTTTATCATGACAATTGCATGTTTTATGAAAATATAAAAAATAAATCTAATGATTAATCCTATGTATGTTTCTAAGAAAAAATATTATGTATCTAAATTGATGATTTTCGATTTTGATTGAAAATTCTTAATGAAATCATATTTGATGATATCATGCTTAATGAGTTTATAGTTTGAAATTGTATATGCTATACCTTGAAAACTCAAAACCATGTTTTGATATCATGCCCAAAGTAGTGATGCATAATGATCATGCTTAATAAGTTTATATTTCGAAATTATACATGATGATTTTTGTGATTCATGGCTTATTGATCTTTGTCGCAATGAAAGTTGCTTTTCTATTTTAAACATGATGGATGGTTTTCATACTAAAAACTTGAGCATACTTATATGAAATTAATCACATAAAATGAAACACATAAAAAGAAAAATATATTATCATTAGAATTAAAATGATGAATTAAATGTCTTGTTTGAAGAAGCCTTATGTTTAATGTGTCATACTTTTTGGTCTTGATGGTTTTTATGACAAAATTTATTTTTCGATCCTAAACGTTGATGCATGTTTTTCTTTGACATAAAAAGACAAAGGCATGCTTGTATGAAACAAATAACTTAAAATGAAACATCTCTACCTTATTGATTTTTCGATAAAAGATTTATGACTCCATGTATATTATGCTTTTGTGAATCTCTTGGACTATGGAAATGATTTAAATTTGAATGAGTTTTATTGAAATCATAATTTCTTGAGACTTATAACATGAAATCTTTTATGAATCAAGATCTCTTATTTGATCTCTCATGTTTCTCTTTGCCATTTACTAAAGAGGAAAATAATCCAATTCATGATCTCGATTTATCGATATTTGATACTTGAGATTTTTCTGTGAATCAAGATCTTGTATTTGATCTCCTATGCTTCTTCTTGTCATTCACTAAAGAAGAAAATTTTGTAGATGAATCATGAATTTTTTGGAATTATAACTAATCTTTTTTTTTGAATTGAGACATTATGCATGAATCAAGTTCTCATGTGAATCTATCTATGTTGCCTTCATTGAATTTTCCGAAAAGTGATTTTGATGATAATTTTGGATCTATTTTCATATGACTAATGAGATGATATATCCAACTAAATCATTTATCGTATTTACGACTTGTGATATATTCAACATTAAACATCTTTCTTGATGCACGTATGATTCTCTCTTTTAAGAGAATATTTATCAAATCGTGATAAGATGAGATTCTCTTTATATGAATCAAGATTTTTCATTAATTGTCCTCTTACGATTCCTCTTAGTATTTTCTTAAGAGGAGATTTTCTATATGAATCTTGAGAATTCTCATTCATGATAGGATGTAATGTAATTTGATATTTTGATACCATTATGATTTGAAATATTTATAATTTGAAATGATATATTATGAATGCTTAAGTATTATGTATGATATGCCCATAGTAATGATTTATTTTTGGTATCATGTATGAAGTAAGAATGAAATGTAGGGTTTTAAAATTATGCATGTGTTAATTTGAAACTATAATGATACACAAACATATTAAAAAGGGATTGATACTTTAACTTTGTCATAATTTGAAAATTGATGTAAAGAGAAAAGAATTACAACATTGTATTCTTTATTTCTTTTTGACAATGATAAAGGGGGAGAAAAATTGCTAGCTCAAGATGCAAAATTTGGAAACTTGCAAAAGAAGCAAAAACTTGCTAGCTTGCACTTCTCAAAAGAGAAGAACTAACTAGCTTGCATGTTCTAAAGTCATGAAAAATTTGCTAAATTGCTAATCTTTCATGTATCTAAAACTTGATAGATGTACTTCTCATTTTTGTTGATGACAAAGGGGGAAAAGTTATAATGATGATCATGCATGGAATGATATATTGAAAATTTGATTATGCATGATTTTATGTTGCATATATTCATGATTAAATATTGCTTCGACTTGAATTCAAGGTTATATCAATATGGCATATTGATAGGGGGAGTTTGTTTAAACTCCGGGAGTTTATTTAGACTCTGTCATCAATTGGTTATCATAAAAAAGGAAGAGATTGTTGAATCTCGGATTTTGATGATGAAACCAATTGATAGTGTTTATGATTTGATCTATATTTTGAGTGACATAGGAAGCATCGATCAGGGAGAGATAATTAAGGCAGGAAGAATCATGTTGGGCTAGAATGGAACATGTTAGAAGATTGGACATCGAGTCGGAGGATCGGTCGACGTAACGACAGAAGGCTTCGGGCCATGGGTTTGGGCATCGAGCCAAGAAGAGCGAAAATTGCACTAAGGAAATCGGAGTTGTAGAGGTCAACTAGCCGATTGAGTAATAGGCCGCAAGAGAGGACGATACGCCGAAGAATCGGACGAAGCATTAATGAACCAATGACATGCCGGACAATGTTTGATTTAAGCCTTGTAATAATTGTCTAGGTCGAAGTAGGTTTTAAGTGTGCAGGATTAACTACGATAGCGATCAAGGCATAAAGCAAAATTAAGTCCCGGAGTCAAGAACGAGATTTCGTTGAGAGTTCGAGAGTTCGTCAGAAGTTCGGACGTTCGTTGGAAGTTCTGTCGGAATTGATCAAGAAGTCCAGGAGCTTGCCAGAGAATCTCATCGGAACTCGCCAAGAAGATCATCATGAAGTCCAGGGGCTTGCCGGGAGTCCACTAGAATATTGTCGAGAGATTGCCGGAAGTTTGCCGGAAGATCACCAGAAGCTCGCCGGAAGGAACTAGACTTATTTAGCTTAGTGTATGTCTTAAATTTTGTAATTAGCACATAATTGGGTTGGAATTGGGCCAACTCAATTAGGGGCCAATGGGGCCTAAGGTTAGGCTGTGTTGGGCTAAGTAAAAAGCTCAAACAATGACCTAGTAGGTAGAACCGTCATGGCATAGTCTATGAGATTATGTTAGGCGGTAGTATCGCCTAGATTCAATCTCCGAGACTGTCGGGCGGTGGTACCACCAATCTGAGTAGTGGTACCACCCAAACATAGTCTCCCAAGCGATGGTACCGCTAGACTAGGCGCTATAGGCGGTGGTATCGCCAAGCACAGCAGTGGTACCATCAATACCCTGAAAATTGGGGATATGACTTTTTAAGGCTCCAAGTTTGAATCCACTTGAGGTCTATAAATACCCCTCTCATCCCTGGTTAACAAACACAAGCATAGATAATTTAAAAGTGAGAAAACACTATAGTAATTACTTGAGAGATTCCCTCCTCTAACGTTCTAAGTTTAGAATTATGTATAGGGAGGAGTGAGTGCTTGTAAAAGGTTATCTCCTAAACTTGTGAAAAGGACAAGAGGGGTGTGAGAAGGTGGTTGATCTTCACCTATTGAAGGAAGACCGTTAGTAGATACCGGTGGCCTCGATGGAAGAGGATTCGATAGTGGATGTAGGTCATGACGACCGAACTACTATAAAATTGGTTTACTGTCTTCTACTTTGTTGCTTACCTTTGTTGCAAATCAACTTACTTACTCACTGCTCTACTTCCTCATTACATGCTTATGAAAGTATTTTTCGGTTAACATCTTTCCGATCAGTTTTCAACGAATGAATATTTTCCAAAATCAATGTTTTTACCTCTACACTAATTCACCCCCCCCCCCCCCCCCCACTTCTTAGTGCCGACTCATTCCTAACAGTAACGTGTCACACACATACCTATTTAATATATATCTACATCACATGCAAATATATATACATATCTAGCAAGTGAATAAGCAATCACACATCACATGAGTAATTACACTAGATGATCATGGACCACAGTCTAATGTGATAAGGCCCGAGCAAGTGAGCCTAATCACTCACATCAATATCTATGTGTAGCGGTTTATTTCCATACCCTGTAATTGTCCATCTCATCCTCGTCGGTTCCGTCAACATCTCGACGCATCTCCATGCATCGCGATCGTCCGTCTGATGGGTCCCGCTATTGCATCCATGCTCCTGCTGCACCATCTCGTGTGATTATAACTTAATAATAGGTACGCAGGCCCGACAATAAACAAGAAATAAAATAGAGGCTTGTAAGCCCCAATAATAAGAATCATAAGTACACACATCACACGGTCATGATCAACCATATATATATACATCACATATATAAATCATTATCACACAGGACTACTAGATAATAATAAAAATAATAATCAATTAAATATTTTAATTAATTTATAATTTATAAAATTGGGGACATGTAGGAAAAATTTTAAATTATGAGGGGTATTTTCATAATTTGGATAAAGGAGAGAACTTGAAAATTTTAAAATTCTAAGGGGCAAAACTATCTTTTGTCCATAAAACCCTAATGGTCTCTTCTCCCTGCTTGTTGCGGCCACCGCCACCCTACCGGCGACGGGCGCCTATGCGGGTGGCATTGCCCCCACGCGTGGGCGGGAGCCCATGCAGGTGGCACTGCCCTTGCGGGTGCTGTGCTTGCCGATATAGTGCCCGTAGGCGCCGCACCTACAGGCAGGTGCCCTTGCGGGTGGTGTGCCCACCGGTGTAATTCTTACAAGCGCCGGGCCTACGGGTGACGCCCTCGCGGGTGCAGTGCTTGTAGGCGTCGTGCCTGCGGGCGGCATCCCCTTATTACGGGCATTCTGCTGCTCGCAGGAGTCGCCCTTGTGTGCGCTGTGCCCGAAGGCTGCGCCCGCGAGTGGGGAACCCGCAAGCTGCCAGCCCACCCTTGCCCGCCACAGGCCGCTAGCTGGCTACTACCGACGTTGTGCTGCCTGCCTACAACCGCTGCCCTTGTGGGCACTTCGTGTCTGGGGGCACCGTCGCTTATGCTGTAGGTGCAGTGCCTACGCGTAGGCAGCTTTGCCTACAGGGCGACCGGCTGCATGTGGTTGCAACTACGTGAAGCAACAGTTGTTGCACTTACAGACGTCATGCCACTTGCCTACAGTCGCTACCCTTGCGACTACCACTACAGGCGACTACACGCACGTAGATGGGTAGCAAGCTACCATCTACGAGGGTAGTAAGGCAGCGATAGTTGCTTCCCTTTCTCATTTTTATGTCAATGATTTTGATGTCAAAAGATTTTCTATGACACAACACATGTAGTTCAAAATCAATCTTTTGCACGAAAAATCTGACTATAATACCACTGTAAGAAAATCTAGAAGCAATATCACATGTATAATGGAAGAACAGAAAACAAAAACCCCAAATTTTCCAAAAATGTGTTCATCGTCGTGCGAAGATTGGTGTGTAAAAACCCATGAAACATAAAACCACGTGTGAGATAGTCGTGTTACCTAGGGAGATCGTATATCCCTGAATCTTGCAGATTTGTAGGAGAGGATAAAGGAGGTCAAGCATCCTCCTCTCTAGTAGTGATCTACACAATAGGGCTACGACAATGCTCCTCAAATCGCTGCCTAAATCTCCACACCTACTATTTGAGGAGGAGAAAGGGAAAGGAGAATAGGAGGTGGCAACCAAGAAGCCTCTGGCTGATGGGTCTTTGGTTCCCTCCTATTTATAGAGGTCCCCTGTCTACTTAACCATAATAGATCCTATCCTATTGGGTATTGGATCTTCATCCAACTACTCAAGCCTCTTATATTAGTGGATCTCTATCTAATAATCTCATATTGCTTATTATTGGATCTCATTTTGCTTATTATTGGATCTCATTCATAGAATCCAATAATTCAGGGGCTTATTGGATATCTAATAATATATGGGCTCCGACGGATATCTTATATCCGAACCTCTACTCGTCGCAATACCTACCATATGTGTGTGACCCTCTAGGCCCAATATCGAGCTGGCCGTGAGTCATATCTATCAGAACTTCTTCTAGCTTAGTGAATTATTATCTTCATAATAATTCACTCGACTCATCAACTACGGATGTACTAGGCCACTACGCCGTAATCCCTAGACAATATAGGGGAATCCAATCCATTTGACCCATATGTGTAACACCCCTCATTTCCGAGTGTTCGTATAATTTTTGGTGATAATGTAAGCATCTATTTTAATTGACAAAAGAAATAGAGTATGAATTAGAGGTAACTTATTTTTAAGATTTGGGAGATCTGTTAAAAAAAAAAAAAGAAAGAAAGAATCTGAGGACCTATATGTAAACCCTAAGGACCTAATCGTGAATATGATAAAAACAAGGACTAAACTGCAAAATGCACCAAATGACAAATTCCACCGCTTAAGCTTCTCTGCCTTCGTTGTTAAGGAAGCAGAGGAGGCAGCTCGTGGGTGATCAGGGAAAGAAAGAAAGAAAGAAAGAAAGAAAGAAGAAGAAGAAGAAGAAGAAGAAGAAGAGGAAGAAAATTGGGGCTTTTAGGGTTCTTGCTTTAATCTTGTCATTTCGGGTCAAAATTTCCAAAGGCAAGTGTTCTAACCCCATCCTACAGAAGAATTAGACTCTGTTTTTATGTTGATTCAAAATAAATTGGAAGATTTCTATTTAGAAACTGATATGTCTCTCTTTGGACTTAAAACCATGGATTCTGAAATATTTTCGGTATATTGACCCCTATACACTGTTTCGGCTATAAGTTTTAGCACAAAATGTGAATTCAGGCAGGAACTATTTTGTTTGTAATTAGACTCTTATGTCTTTCTTTTGACACCGATTTTGTAGAATTTGGACACCGAATACTTACCCAAACTTTTCTTTCAAATGAGACTATAGATGCTGTAAAACAGACTTCAAGATTTCTGACCTATCGATACTAAGTTATCTATAACTCCCTGTTGAGAATTCTGATTTGTACCAAACTGATTTTATTTGAAACTAGATTTGAAAATATTTCTTTGGACATACAGTTTGAAAATTTTGGAGTTCAATTGCCCACCCTACCGTCTGTTGAATCCGACCCTATAAATTCTGTAAAACAGTGATTGTGATTTTGACCTTGTGTTACCAAATCAGAGGTAACTCTGTGTTGGGAGCCCTGTTTCATATGAAATCTGTTCCATCCGAATATAGATTGATATATGATTCGACCATAGCCTTCTTATGGGTATTGGAGCATAATTGTTATTCTGAAATATTTGTTTGATGTGCCACTGGAATTCTGTCCGAAATCGAGCTTTGGTCGATTTCGCATATTCTGTTCCATTTCCTTTGGATACTTGAGTTCGCCTAATCTTCTTATTGCAATTGAGCTGATTATAATTGCTTGGAATCCCTGTACACTCTTGCTTTCATTTCTTTCCTAAAATGAATACTTTTGTGAGAGATTTGTTCCTTGCATCACACTGCTTTTGAAAAGGCACATGTACGTTTGGTTGTTCCGCGTGTGCTTCCGTTATATGCTACTTTTTGTTGAAACTGCCTTCTTGTACTCTGGTGTGTGGGATTGTCTGGACCTTTGCCAGAAATGGTAAAGGGTATGCGCTGATTTGCCCGCTTTGTGGGGTCCCGCTTTGAGGGATATTCTGGTATGCGCTTATTTGCCCGCTTTGTGGGGTCCCGCTTTGTGGGATATTGCTTAGAGCCTGCGATGCTCTGCCGGCCCCTTTGACTTCACCTAGACGTGGGTGGATGGAGCTCCCAGACGTGGGAGACTTTTGTCAGGTGGTCATTCAGAAATGGATGAATCACATTCTGACTGAGATCCCACTACACCCTCTATATGTTTGATATGACATCCAGAGTTTTTGTGAGTTATTTCTGTTCGTGCTCTGGATAGTTATGATATGATTGCAACGTCAAGGACGACGTTTGAGCTTCTGTACGACATATGAGTTTGAAATGCTCTGAAATGCTTCATTCACTGTTGATTTTGCTTCGTAATGTTCCATATGTCGTTGATGTGATTTGGAACATTTTAAATGCCATTGATAAGCTCCGATATGTTTCCTTTGTTTCTGATATGCTCCAATTACTCTATGCCCCATCTGTCAGGAACCAAATATGTATGATTAAAAAGGACAACTATGATTTCTGCTCCTAATGATATTAAGTATACGAAATCGTATATTCTGCTTTGTGTTTGAAAACTGCATCTCTTTGGAAATTGTACTATTTTGATATGGATATGTTAGTCACTTGCTGAGCTCTTTATGCTCACCCCATTTGTTGATAAATTTTTCAGGATAGCGTATCGCTTGCTTAAATGTTAAGAATGGGCTGAGACAGTGGAGAGTTTAGAAGACGTTGGGCAGAACTTTTGTTAGCATATATGTAGTTGTGTATAAGTTACTCTGCATATTATGAAATGTGACGATGAATCTGGACCTGTGGATTTTGTGTAAGATAAAGGATCCCTTGTGTATAGGATTTTGGAATGTTAAATTAAATTTGTGTAATGATATGAACTTATGGTAAATCGATGATTCTGGTGACTGCATAGATTTCCCCACTTGTGGATTTATATTGTGATTTTTATTTGGTGAGTTGAGTTCAGATTGCATGAATTATCGAGTGATGTATGCTATGTTTATGAATTGCACAGGGTTATGAATTGATAGATTATAGAGGTGAAATTTGATCTGAATGTTTTCTTAGTGACCTCAAACGTGTGTTTGGATCCTGGGTTAGTTGAGACAAAAAAAAATTTTAAATATCATGGATATTTTTAGGGGTGTGACAGAGGTGGTATCAGAGCATGATTTGAGAATCACTAAGAATATTATCTTTATTTGAGGTTTAAGACATCTGGATTTGAGAAAAGGAAACCATGGGGGAGGACTCAGTTATGTGAAAAATGCGGATTAAATCATGAGACAAGTCGGTGTTTTCGGGTGACTGGAGCATGTTTTAATTGTGGAAAGCTAGGTCATCAAATAAAAGATTGCCCACTGAACAGGAAAAGAGAGCCACTGTCTCCTAGACCCTCAGCCCATGCTAGAGTATACGCTATCACTGAACAAGATTCTAGAGCTTCTAAATCAGTGGTGGAAGGTATTCTTCATGTTTCTAAAAGAAATGCAAAAGTTTTGTTTGATCCCGGCTCCAACTTATCGTTTGTTTCAAAATACTTTGCTTGTCACTTGGATATTCCACCTAAATCCCTGGATTATATGTTATATGTAACAACTGCTGTTGGAGATTCATTGGCAACAAACTTGGTCTACCCATCTTGTTTGATCTCTATTGGAGACCACGAATTCCTTGCTGATTTGATTCTCCTAGAGATCCAGGGCTTTGATATTATACTCGGCATGGATTGGTTATCTTCTCATCACGCTAGTATTGATTGTTACAAAAAAATAATTACTTTCTGCATACCAGATCAGCCTATATTTTTCTTTGAGGGCATTAAGCATGATTTGCCTCCTTGCTTAATATCCGCACTTCAAGCTTATCATCTTATGCAGAAAGGTTGTTTTTGTTATGTGGTGTGTGTAAAGGAGCATTCAAATCAGGAAACCCACCTTGATGAAATTTCAGTGGTCAAAGAATTCCCTGATGTATTTCCAGACGACTTGCCTGGTTTACCTCTAGATAGAGAGGGTGAATTTGCTATTGATCTAGTCCCCAGTACCGCCCCAATATCTAAGCCTCCCTACAGAATGGCACCACTTGAGCTTGAAGAATTAAAGAAGCAAATACAAGAATTATTAGATAAGGGTTTCATACGACCCAGTGTGTCCCCATGGGGTGCTCCGGTACTATTAGTGAAGAAGAAGGATGGAACATTGAGGCTTTGTATTGATTATAGACAGTTGAATCAGGTGACCATCAAAAACAAATACCCCATACCTAGAATTGATGATTTGTTTGATCAACTGCAGGGTGCACAAGTATTCTCTAAGATTGACCTGAGGTCAGGTTACTATCAGTTAAAGATCAAGGAGGAGGATATTTCAAAAACAGCTTTCAGAACTCGATATGGTCATTATGAATTCTTGGTGATGCCGTTTGGTTTGACAAATGCCCCTGCAGCTTTTATGGAACTAATGAATAGGATATTTCAACCGCTCTTGGATATCTGTGTAATTGTATTTATTGATGACATATTGGTGTATTCAAAGAGTAACCAGGAGCATGAGGAACACTTGAGAGATGTGTTGTCCATACTGAGAGAAAAGAAGTTGTATGCGAAGTTCAGCAAATGTGAATTTTGGTTGAATGAAGTTGCTTTCTTAGGCCATGTGATTTCAGGGAAGGGTATATCTGTTGATCCAAGGAAAATAGAAGCTGTAGTTGAATGGGAAGTACCAACAAATGTAACAGAGGTTAGAAGTTTCTTGGGCATGGCAGGTTATTACAGGAGATTTGTGGAGGGATTTTCTCGAATTGCTCAACCTCTCACCAAACTCACTAAGAAGAATATGAAATTTGTATGGGGCGATGATTGTGAGCAAAGCTTTCAAGAGTTAAAAAGAAGATTGACTAGTGCCCCTATTCTCACTATTCCAAGTGGTAGTGAGGGATTTGTAGTTTATACTGATGCTTCAAGAAAGGGCCTAGGATGTGTTTTGATGCAGGAAGGGAGAGTAATTGCTTATGCTTCTAGGCAACTTAAAGGTTATGAATTGAATTATCCAACTCATGATTTGGAATTAGCAGCAATCATTTTTGCTCTAAAGATTTGGAGACATATTTGTATGGTCGACAGTTTGAAATCTTCACTGATCACAAGAGTTTAAAATATATTTTCACTCAGAAGGAGTTGAACATGAGGCAGCGAAGATGGATAGAACTTCTGAAGGATTATGATTGTGCCATCCGTTATCACCCAAGCAAGGCCAATGTTGTAGCTGATGAACTTAGTAGAAAATCTACAAGTTTTATGGCTAGTCTGGTCGTGAAGCAATGGAAGCTAATAGAAGAAAATTTTGATTTGAAAGCTTTGAGGAAAGAGCAAGACTCGATGATTTTGATGGCCTCCATTCAAGTGCAGTCTGATCTTATGCAACAAATTAAGGAGGGACAATTACGAGATCCACACTTAATCTACTTGAGGAGTGAAGTAGAAAAGGAATTGAAGCCACAATTTCAAGTTTCAAAGGATGGCCTATTGAGATTTGGGGAGAGAGTATGTGTACCAAATGAACTAGATATCAAGAATCAAATCCTAAATGAAAGTCATACTTCAAAGTACGCCCTACACCCTGGGAGCACTAAGATGTATAGAGATCTTCAAAGTTATTATTGGTGGGAAGGCATGAAGAAGGAAATTGCAATGTATGTTTCAAAATGTTTGACGTGTCAGCAAATCAAAGTAGAACACCAAAGACCTGGAGGGTTGCTGCAACCTTTAGTTATACCGGAATGGAAATGGGAATGTATTACTATGGATTTTGTTTCAGGACTACCCAGAACCTCGAGGAAGCATGATGCTATTTGGGTTATCATTGATAGGTTAACAAAATCTGCACATTTCCTTCCGATTAATATGACTTATTCGCTTGATAGACTTGCAGATTTATATGTTAATGAAATAGTCAGACTTCATGGTATTCCAAAGGAGATCATCTCTGATAGAGACTCCAGATTTCTCTCTAGATTCTGGAGAAGGTTACAGGAATCTATGGGCACTAAAGTTAAGTTTAGTACTGCATATCATCCTCAGACTGATGGTCAGTCAGAAAGAACAATTCAAACACTTGAGGATTTGCTTAGAGCCTATGTTATGGATTGGAAAGGTGAATGGGATAAGGATATTTCACTTGTCGAGTTCACGTATAACAATAGTTATCATTCAAGTATTCAGATGGCTCCGTATGAAGCTTTATATGGGCGAAAGTGCATAACACCTATATGTTGGGAGGAAGTTGGGGACAGAAAGTTGTTAGCACCGGACAAGGTACAAGAAACTACCGAGAAAATTCAAGTTATAAGGAAAAGGTTAAAAGCTGCTCAGAGTCGTCAAAAGAGTTATGCCGATAATAGGAGACGAGATATTGAGTTTGAAATCGGAGATTTTGTATTCTTAAAAGTCTCCCCTTCCAAAGGCATTATAAGGTTTGGGAAGAAAGGAAAGTTAAGCCCAAGATTTATTGGACCTTTTGAGGTTCTTGAGAGGGTTGGTTCTGTCGCTTACAGGATTGCCTTACCACCAGCATTGAGCCATGTCCATGATATATTTCATGTCTCGATGATTAGAAAGTATATGTATGACCCTTCTCACATCATTAAGTATGAGCTGGTGGAGTTCGATAAAGATCTATCCTATGTGGAAGAGCCTATTCAGATTATTGATAAGAAAGAAAAAGTCCTAAGGAATCGGGTCGTCCCACTAGTTCAAGTAAATTGGAGACATCATTCTGGAGAAGAGACAACTTGGGAGCTAGAAGAGGAAATGAAAAAGGTGTATCCTCGTCTTTTCATCGAATAGAGGTACGATAAATTTAGAGGACTAAATTTTTCTTTTAAGGGGGGGAGAGTGTAACACCCCTCATTTCCGAGTGTTCGTATAATTTTTGGTGATAATGTAAGCATCTATTTTAATTGACAAAAGAAATAGAGTATGAATTAGAGGTAACTTATTTTTAAGATTTGGGAGATCTGTTAAAAAAAAAAAAAAAAAGAAAGAATCTGAGGACCTATATGTAAACCCTAAGGACCTAATCGTGAATATGATAAAAACAAGGACTAAACTGCAAAATGCACCAAATGACAAATTCCACCGCTTAAGCTTCTCTGCCTTCGTTGTTAAGGAAGCAGAGGAGGCAGCTCGTGGGTGATCAGGGAAAGAAAGAAAGAAAGAAAGAAAGAAAGAAGAAGAAGAAGAAGAAGAAGAAGAAGAGGAAGAAAATTGGGGCTTTTAGGGTTCTTGCTTTAATCTTGTCATTTCGGGTCAAAATTTCCAAAGGCAAGTGTTCTAACCCCATCCTACAGAAGAATTAGACTCTGTTTTTATGTTGATTCAAAATAAATTGGAAGATTTCTATTTAGAAACTGATATGTCTCTCTTTGGACTTAAAACCATGGATTCTGAAATATTTTCGGTATATTGACCCCTATACACTGTTTCGGCTATAAGTTTTAGCACAAAATGTGAATTCAGGCAGGAACTATTTTGTTTGTAATTAGACTCTTATGTCTTTCTTTTGACACCGATTTTGTAGAATTTGGACACCGAATACTTACCCAAACTTTTCTTTCAAATGAGACTATAGATGCTGTAAAACAGACTTCAAGATTTCTGACCTATCGATACTAAGTTATCTATAACTCCCTGTTGAGAATTCTGATTTGTACCAAACTGATTTTATTTGAAACTAGATTTGAAAATATTTCTTTGGACATACAGTTTGAAAATTTTGGAGTTCAATTGCCCACCCTACCGTCTGTTGAATCCGACCCTATAAATTCTGTAAAACAGTGATTGTGATTTTGACCTTGTGTTACCAAATCAGAGGTAACTCTGTGTTGGGAGCCCTGTTTCATATGAAATCTGTTCCATCCGAATATAGATTGATATATGATTCGACCATAGCCTTCTTATGGGTATTGGAGCATAATTGTTATTCTGAAATATTTGTTTGATGTGCCACTGGAATTCTGTCCGAAATCGAGCTTTGGTCGATTTCGCATATTCTGTTCCATTTCCTTTGGATACTTGAGTTCGCCTAATCTTCTTATTGCAATTGAGCTGATTATAATTGCTTGGAATCCCTGTACACTCTTGCTTTCATTTCTTTCCTAAAATGAATACTTTTGTGAGAGATTTGTTCCTTGCATCACACTGCTTTTGAAAAGGCACATGTACGTTTGGTTGTTCCGCGTGTGCTTCCGTTATATGCTACTTTTTGTTGAAACTGCCTTCTTGTACTCTGGTGTGTGGGATTGTCTGGACCTTTGCCAGAAATGGTAAAGGGTATGCGCTGATTTGCCCGCTTTGTGGGGTCCCGCTTTGAGGGATATTCTGGTATGCGCTTATTTGCCCGCTTTGTGGGGTCCCGCTTTGTGGGATATTGCTTAGAGCCTGCGATGCTCTGCCGGCCCCTTTGACTTCACCTAGACGTGGGTGGATGGAGCTCCCAGACGTGGGAGACTTTTGTCAGGTGGTCATTCAGAAATGGATGAATCACATTCTGACTGAGATCCCACTACACCCTCTATATGTTTGATATGACATCCAGAGTTTTTGTGAGTTATTTCTGTTCGTGCTCTGGATAGTTATGATATGATTGCAACGTCAAGGACGACGTTTGAGCTTCTGTACGACATATGAGTTTGAAATGCTCTGAAATGCTTCATTCACTGTTGATTTTGCTTCGTAATGTTCCATATGTCGTTGATGTGATTTGGAACATTTTAAATGCCATTGATAAGCTCCGATATGTTTCCTTTGTTTCTGATATGCTCCAATTACTCTATGCCCCATCTGTCAGGAACCAAATATGTATGATTAAAAAGGACAACTATGATTTCTGCTCCTAATGATATTAAGTATACGAAATCGTATATTCTGCTTTGTGTTTGAAAACTGCATCTCTTTGGAAATTGTACTATTTTGATATGGATATGTTAGTCACTTGCTGAGCTCTTTATGCTCACCCCATTTGTTGATAAATTTTTCAGGATAGCGTATCGCTTGCTTAAATGTTAAGAATGGGCTGAGACAGTGGAGAGTTTAGAAGACGTTGGGCAGAACTTTTGTTAGCATATATGTAGTTGTGTATAAGTTACTCTGCATATTATGAAATGTGACGATGAATCTGGACCTGTGGATTTTGTGTAAGATAAAGGATCCCTTGTGTATAGGATTTTGGAATGTTAAATTAAATTTGTGTAATGATATGAACTTATGGTAAATCGATGATTCTGGTGACTGCATAGATTTCCCCACTTGTGGATTTATATTGTGATTTTTATTTGGTGAGTTGAGTTCAGATTGCATGAATTATCGAGTGATGTATGCTATGTTTATGAATTGCACAGGGTTATGAATTGATAGATTATAGAGGTGAAATTTGATCTGAATGTTTTCTTAGTGACCTCAAACGTGTGTTTGGATCCTGGGTTAGTTGAGACAAAAAAAAATTTTAAATATCATGGATATTTTTAGGGGTGTGACAATATGTCCTTAGTTATCATATATCTATAGTTCCACATCCATCTAATATCCCAAAGACCATATATCGGGTATAGTGATGTCATACTCATATGGTTTCTATTCGAGTCTCGCTCTAATCGGATTCTCCCGGAGAACTCTTTCTCTCTTAATTTAAATGACCCTAACTAGGGATTTGTTTGAGCCAGAACATATGAGATATTTCTTTCATGACACTAAGAGTGGATAATCCTCTATCGATACTTAATAGCCCTAATAAGGTTGACTACCACTCCCGGTAAGTAGCTGTGCTAGATTTGAAACTTCCAAACCTATAAGTCCATTATCAAAGAGTTGAGTACTCGTATAGGATATCCTTGGTGTCTCAAGTCCAATGAGCACTTACACTATAGCCCTAGTGTCCCCACACGAGCAACTATAAGACATACTACCCCCATCATATGGATTGGTATACAGTACATCAATCTGTCCAGTTATCTCGATATCCCTCTCGAGTAACCTATGACCAAGATTATTTAGGGTTTGTGTTTAAAGGTGAATCGGTCTTATTATCATGATTTCATCATGATTCAATTCTCATTGCAAAGATCCATGGAGATCACAATATATATATATATATATATATATATATATATATATATATATATATATATATATATATATATATATATATATATATATATATATATATATATATATATATATATATATATATATATATATATATATATATATATATATATATATGCAACAAGTAATATAAAGTGATAAAATATCAAATAATATAATAAGTAAAAAGTGTGTGCATCATGTCACGTGTGTCTATCACTCACATCATACATGATTGGTTTGCTGAACATTTATAACTAACATAGGTAAGGATCAATAAGTTATCCATTTAACGGTAGAATAATAAGGTACACTTCCTTGGCTTCTCTCGACTATTTATGCTAGTACTCATGGTGTTTAAAACTCAATACTCATATTGGTCTTTAAAACTCAATTTGGAAGTATCTTTCTAATCTATATATTTCTAATATTCCCTAGATTGTATGTGGTGATTTCAATTATATCCTCGGCTTTTAAAAAATGTGATAGCAAATAATTTTTTTTGAGTTTTTTGTGATCTTTTTTAAAGATTTCATTTACAACAATAACCTTACTGATATCTACTTTTCTGAGTTCTTGATTTACCTAGTGTAACAATTGTTATGTGTTTCTACTCGCTTAGACAGGGTTTTGGCTTCTAATGCTTAGATCGCCTCGTTTTCACATACTCACGTTAAGTATCTTTTATGTATTTTTTCCGATCACAACTCCTTCTCATCTCCCTCTACCACTGTAACAAGCCTAATTACCCTGAAGCAGGTTGTATCATTTGTTATCACTGGTTTTCTTTGAACTTCAATAGGAATCTCATGTCTAACACCCACAAGATTCTCCTTACTCTCTAACATAAACTCTTACATTGGAGCAAAAATCGCTTAGGCAGTGTTGACAACTCCTTACACCAAATTGAGCTCAAGATTAAGGCCTTTGAGATTAAGGAAAGCTTTGCTCCCCACTCCATGAAGGACCTCACCTCATTATGTTGCCTTAAAAACAAATACACTATCTTTCCAAACATATACACCTCAAATGGAGCATGAGGGCTAAAGCAAAGTGGCTTCTTGATGCAGATAAAAATACTAAATACTTTCATCACCAATTACATCCATTTTGACAATGGTGCTTTAATGGAAGACATGAGGCCAAGCCTTCACAGATTCATACTCTAGCTTTTGGGCCCCTCATACACCCCAACCTATCTCCTTGCACCTTTTGGATTGGCCCACTCTTCCTACCATACCTTCTCCCTGCCATCCCTCGCTGATCTTCACCTTTAAACTAACCAAAATCTCCATGACACTCAAATAGTATGGATCGGGACAAAAGTCTAGGGCTCGACAAATACATTGTTGAGTTTTACAAAAGATATTGGACCACCCTAGTGCCCTTTTATTTATAGCTCTTGAATTCTATTCCTCCACACTTCTGTCACTCTTTGACTAAACTCATCTAATTTTCATTCTTAAGAAAACAAAACCTTTTGTCATTAGCGATATTAGGCCCATCTCACTCTACAATGTCCTATACAAGCTTCTTGTTACCGTGCTAGTCAATAAGATGGAAAACTTATTGTGTAATTTGAAAGCCTAGAATCAATATCTTTATCCTTGGTTGCTCTACTCTATTCTGAATCTTGAATTTTGATGATGAAATTAATTAATAAGTTTATAATCTAACTAACGTTTGAGAAAAATGATGCAGGATTAATTTCGATCATGAAAAGGCAAACCGATTTAAGTAGAAGAATCAAACATTTGGTCGGAGTCAGAGATCGGGCATCAGACCAGAAGAATCTGACATTACGCCAAGATTGGATGTTGTGGGAGTCAATATGCCAAAGGATCGAATAATATGCTGAAGGAAAGCACGATGCACTAGGAGTCTGGATGAACCATTAACATGCTAGATAACATAGAATTTCTATCTTGTAATTGTTTATGTCTTGATCATCGTAGTTTAGGTCTAAATTGAGTTAGTTTTAGATGTAACTATGCTAACTTAATTAGGGACATATTGGGCCTGAATTTAGACTAATTTGGGCCCATTGGGAGGACCATTCAGTGACCCATAGCTAGGTCAGGCGATGGCACCACTAGACTAGGCGATAGAATCGCTAGACTAGGCAGTGGAACCACCTATGAGTTGGAACATACGAAGTGTACATTTTTCAGAATACTTGGTGATGGTACCCGCCAGTGTCAAGCGATGGTACCACCCAGATTGGTGGTAGTATCACCAGTACATGATCTCCCATGTTGTCAAGCGATAGTACCACCCAAACTAGGTGATGGTGTTAGGATCAAGAGGTTGGCACTAAGAGGGGGTGAACTAGTGCAGCGAAAAATTCACGTCTTCAAAAAATTCGTTGCGATAAAAACCGATTCTGACGAAAACCTTTTCATAAAGATCTTAACTTGAAACCCGTTTGTAAATGTATTAAAAGCAGTAAGCAATAAAGAGGTTTTCAGTAAAGATAAATTGCATAAATAAAACGCAAACTAGATTTTAGAGTGGTTCGATCAACGCGACCTACATCCACTTTCGGCTTCCTCCTCCGACAAGGTCACCGACGTCCACTAGAGGTTTTCCTTCAATAGGCGAAGACCAACCACCTTTTACACCCCTCTTCTCCTTTTCACGGGTTTAGGAGACAACCCTTACAACCACTCACACTCCTCTTACAGAATTCTAAACTTAGAGTGGAGGGAATTTCTAAAGAGATTGCAGCAGCGTTTTCTCACTTTTGAATACTCTATGCTTGTGTGCTTTAACCAGGGATGAGATGGATATTTATAAGCTTCAAGTTGATTCAAACTTGGAGCCTAAACCTTTCCCATCCCAGGTTCCCCAGGCTTGGGCGGTACCACCGCCCAGTGTCAGTCAACACTGACACTGTCCTAGGCGATACCACTGCCCAGGTCTGGCAATACCACCGCCCAGGGGGCAGTGCTGGGCGGTACCACCACCCAAACTAGTGGTACCACTGCCTAACATAGTCTCGAAGACTATGCCACGAAGGTAAGGCTTCTTGGGGTACTGTTTGGGCCTTTTATTGGGCCTAACACAGTTCTTAAATGGGCTTAGCTGGCCTCTAATTGGGTTGGCCCAAATCCAAGCCAAATTACGTGTTAACTACGAAATCCTAAGACATTTGCTAAGCTAAACAAGTCCCTATGTCTATTCTTCCGACGAGCTTCCGGCGATCTTCCGGCGAACTTCTGACGATCTCTCGGTAATGTTCCGGCAGACTCCTAGCAAGCTCCTAGACTTCATGACAATCTTCTTGGTGAGTTCCAATGAGCTTCTCTGGCAAGCTCCGAAACTTCTCGGTTGGTTCTACCAGAACTTCCGACGAACGTCCGGACTTCCGACGAACTCTCGAACTCCCAACGAAGTCACGTCCTTGACTCCGAGACTTCATTTTGCTTCATGCCTTGCTATCGTAATTAATCCTGTATATGTAAAACACACTTCGATCTAGATAATTAATACTAAGCATTAATCAAGTTGTTCGGCATGTCATTGGTCCCTCGACGCTTCGTTCGATTCTTCGGCGCATCGTCCTCTCTTGTAGCCTATTGCCCAATCGACCAGTTGACTCCGCAACTCTGATATCCTTGGCGCAATATCCGCTCTTCTTGGCCCGATGCCCGAATCCATGGCCCAAAGCCTTCTATTGATATGTCGATCGATCCACTGGTCCGACATCTAATCTTCTAACATGTTCCTCTGGCCCAACATGATTTTTCCTGCTTTAATTGTCTTATCCTAATCGAAGCATCCTACGTCACTCAAAACGCAAATTAAAATATAAATACATATCAATTGGCTTCATCATCAAAATACGAGATTCAACAATCTCCCTCTTTTTTATAATGACAACCAATCGATTACGGAGTTAACCTTAACTCCCGGAGTTTAAACAAACTCCCCCAATCAATATATCGTATCGACAGAAACTCTTGGATTCAAAAATCCAAGCAACATGTCATGATCAAATCATGCATGACATCAACATACTTCTTCCCCTTTGTCATCAACAAAAAGGAGAAGTTTCACTTTCTAGGTGTTTGACATAACAGTTTCAAATCATTGCATAAT
This sequence comes from Musa acuminata AAA Group, assembly GCF_036884655.1. Taxonomy (NCBI): domain Eukaryota; kingdom Viridiplantae; phylum Streptophyta; class Magnoliopsida; order Zingiberales; family Musaceae; genus Musa; species Musa acuminata. The sequence continues at coordinate 32,430,449 of NC_088342.1, read as the reverse complement.
AAATCTTCAAGTTCTACCATCATGCAATCTAGCAAAAATTTAGCAAATGCTATATCATATTTAGAACATTCAAGCTATCAAGTTGTAGATATGCAAGGTAGTAAGATAGCATGTTCTATATTATACAAGTTAGCAAAATTTCGAAAGCAAATGCAAGATAGCTTCTTGTTGAAGTGTGCAAGCTAACAATTCTCACTTCCTATTGCAATATGTAAGTTGCAAGTTTTGCTTCTTGAGATAGGCAAGATAGTACTTTTGCAATTTTTGTTTCTTAAGATAGGCAAGCTAGTGATGTTCAAGATAGCAAGCTCTTTCTTCTCTTTTGAGAAGTGTCAGTTTTGCTTCTTTTGCAAAGTGCAAGCTAGCAAAATTTTGCTTCATTCTTGAATTGTGCAAGCTAGCATCTTTCTCTTTGAGATGTGCACATTAGTAACTCTTTCTCCCCCTTTGTCAGTGTCCAAAAGAAGGGAAGAATATAATTTTGTATCTCTTTTTTCCTTTACAATAATTTTCAAATCATGACAAAGGAAAATAGCATAGATGAAAATTCAAGTCATGAATGTCAAAACAATTATTTTATCATGAATATTTCATCATTGCATGCATCATTATCATAAGTTAAAGTATTGCATGCATAATATCAAATCATCATTTATAATTACATCAATATTCCTATCATTATTTCAATCTACACTTCATGAGAACAATAAATTTGTACTATAGACAATCTAATGTTTTATCATTCAAGCTAGCATATATTTTTGTTCTCTTTTCCAATGTGCAACCTAACAATTTCCTTTTTATTTTATAACAGTGATTCAATCATATCATGCGATAAACAAATCATAATTACAAAGGAGTATTGAATAAAAAAAAATCAATTTATGTATAAAATGTTCCAAGCATCAAGGTTTATTTTCTCAAATTGTGGGTATCGAAAAATCAAGAGAAAACAACTTAAGATTCATTTTGAAAAATATTCTCTTTGATTAAACGAGAGAATCATGATTAACAATCTTGATTTACATAAAATTTCAAAAACATAATTATCAAGATCATGAATACTAAAAGACCATGAACCATTCCGACAAACCTCCTTTTAAATAGAAAACAATCTTGATTCATTCAATAGAGAATTCAAATTATAATTGTAAGAAATCAAGACAATGCTCATTCAAATTCGAATCAACAAAATCATCAAAATCTCAACATTATTTTTAAGAGATTCAAAACGACACAGACAACTTTATCAATCTCCGAGTGAAAAATTGATAAGATAGAGAAAAATAATTTTCAAAAAATGATTTTCTCTTTTAGTTTCAACTTATTGATTGATTTCATATATGTTCTTTTCTTTTATGCCAAATCCATGCATTATTCATTACCGTCGAAAAGAACTTTCAAAAGATCGTAAAGTTCGATAATCACAAAAATCATCAAGATCAATAAACCATAAATTACTTAAAAATCATCATGCATAATTTTAAAATTTAAATTTATTAAGCATGATCTCAAATTACATTATTTCATCAAGCATGATTTCATATTTTCAATTAGAATCATTTTGTTTGTTTATCATAAAATATGTATTTTTCTTTTTAGGTGAATCTAACTTTTCAAACTTAGTTTTTGATACAAAATCCATGCATCATCATTAAGCATGATATCAAATCATCATTATATTATTTCATCAAGCATGATTTCGTAAAGTATTTTCAATTAAATACGAAGATCATTAAGATACATATTTTCACTTTATCACATAAAAAAAATCTAACATGATTTAAGTCTAATTTTTTGTTCCTTTATCATATGTAATTTTTATGATTATTTTCAAAATTACTAACATGATAAGCATGATTCGTAATTTTTTACATTTTCATTACATTATACAATTTTCAAAAAATAATTTTTCTAAACTAAATAAAAAAGAAAATGCATCGTGAAAAGCATCATATAATTTCGAAATAAATTAAGGGGATTTCGATTACCTTATCGTCAAAAGCCGTTAAGGCGTAGTTTGCCACCTCGCCTTTGTTGATTTTCTCCTCGTCTTCGGACGAGCTCGATTCATCCCACTTTGTATTCTTTTTCTTGCATTCAAAGCAAGTAGTTACATTCTTTTTGTTCTTGTTCTTTAATTCTTATTTCATAAACTTTTTAAATTTCTTAGTGAGTAGTTAATGTTCACCATCACTTGAGCTTATGCTCGAATGATCTTCAAATGATCTAAGTTCGAAATCCTTCCTGTTCTTTGGAATGTGGTTTTCAAGTTCTTTACATGCATTGCACATCATTTCATACGTCATCAAGGACCCTATTAGTTCTTCAATTGGAAATTGGTTCAAGTTTTTCGATTCTTGAATAGCCATTATTTTTTAATCTCAACTCTTATTAAGAGAACATAAAATCTTGTTTATAAGTTCAAAATCCGAAAAATATTTGTCAAGAGCTTTTAAATCATTGACGATATCCGTAAAACGGGTGTACATGTCAATAATGGTTTCACTCGGCTTCATTCGAAAAAGCTCGAAATCATGCATTAAAAAATTAATCTTTGAATCTTTAACTTTGCTAATTCCTTCATGTGTGATTTCAAGAGTGCGTCAAATATTAAAAGCCGTTTCACAAGTAGAAATACGATTAAACTCATTTCTATCTAAGGCGCAAAACAAGGCATTCATAGCCTTTGCATTTAGAGAAAACGTCTTCTTCTCCAAATCATTCCAATTGTTCATTGGAAGAGAAGACATTTCAAATTCCTTTTTGACTATATGTCATAAATCGAGATTCAATGAAAGCAAGAAAACTCTTATTCGAGTTTTCCAATAAGTGTAGTTTGTCCCATTGAAAAAGGGAGGACGAATGAGAGAGTGACCCTCTTGAAAGCCGAAAAGAGTCATTTCTCTTGGGTGTAAATTAGTGCAGCGAAAAAATCACATCTTCAAAAACTTCGTTGCGATAAAAACTGATTCCGACGAAAACCTTTTCATAAAGATCTTAACTTGAAACTTATTTGTAAATGTATTAAAAGCAGTAAGCAATTAAAGAGGTTTGTAGGAAAGATAAATTGCATAAATAAAACGTAAACCAGATTTTAGAGTGATTCGATCAACGTGACCTACATCCACTTTCGGCTTCCTCCTCCGATGAGGTCACCGACGTCCATTAGAGGTCTTTCTTCAATAGGCGAAGACCAACCACCTTTTACACCCCTCTTCTCCTTTTCACAGGTTTAGGAGTCAACCCTTACAAGCACTCACACTTCTCTAATAGAATTATAAACTTAGAGTAGAGGAGGGAATTTCTAAAGAGATTGCAGCAACGTTTTTTCACTTTTGAATACTCTGTGCTTGTGTGTTTTAACTAGGGATGAGAGGGGTTTTTATAAGCTTCAAGTTGATTCAAACTTGGAGCCTAAAACTTTTCCATCCCGAGTTCCCCGGGCACGGGCAATACCACTGGCTCCGCTGGGTGGTACCACCGCTTAGTGTCAGTTAACACTAATAATATCCTAGGCGGTACCATCGCCCAGGTCTGGTGGTACCACCTCTTGGGGGTAGTGTTAGACGGTACCATCGCCCAGACTAACGGTGTGACATCTTTTATAAAAGGTATGACATCTTTTGATAACAGTGTGGATGGATAACCGTGTGACATCTTTTGATAATTTCTATAGTCAAAAATTTTTTATGAAAGCTTCTTTGAAAATGCTTGCCTACTTCGAAAGGACTTTACCATTCCTCCATAACTATATATTAGCTTACCCAATTCGTAACTCAAACTAGGTTTTAATTAATTATATCTTTTTCGACTATCTAATTGCTGAAAACTATTGGCACGTGACTTAAATCAATCTTCAATATACTTTTTAAATCTTTGATTCTTGATTTTATGGCTCTTGGTTGGAGGAAGGGTTAAACCTAGACTCATCTTCTCTTATATTCGAACTTTTATACCAACAATCTTAGATTTTCAAAGAACATAGCAATAATTATCATTTTCTCAACCTTCACTATCAAATTGGCTCCACGTGGCATAAAGCAATCACTCTTACTAATGATGATATTATCTCCATCACTTGTCCTAAGGGGAACCAGAGGGAATCGTTACCAAGAACCAAGGAACCCCTCCCAAGAACCCTCATCCACTAACTACTAAGCCTCTGATTACTCCCAGTATTATTATTTGAACTTATTCTGCAATAGCTCATTCAACACTTACCTTGCTTTTGTATATTTCGATTTCATTATAATCGATGCAAGGAACAATTAGATTCTGACAGGCTGCGATAGACACCCTCCCTCCTCTCCCCTATAAGTAGAGGGCTTATTATCCTAAAAGTTTTTACTGATTCCAAGAATATTACCGATATGCTCTCCAACCCTAACAGTGTTCTATAACACTTCAAATCCCTCTGTAACATCATTTTCTATTATATCAAGACATCAAGATCACACAACGAACCTAGATAAACATAAACCTCCACACTTCTGCTCACAACTTAATCAATTTTTTTTTAAAAGATGCTCGACCGACTTTTACATCTGTTTTGAGAGGTGCCTCACCCCCTTTTAACTCTATTTCTTGTTTTTGTTCGAGAGGTGTGATACCTCCTTTCATCTTCATCTATGTTTTGAGAGGGGCTTCACCTTACTGTTCGTACTTCATTTAATTTAACGTGTCTTTTTCTTTTAAAAAAACCTTTGCTTTCACCCTTAGCTTCCTTGGGATGTTACAGAAAACACACCAAAATGAAAACATTTCTGCAGAAGGAGAAAGCATGGAAATGGGCAACAGCCTACAGCTAGCAGCTACCTGTGACATGGGGAAGCCTGGCTTCACCTTACAGCTCCCTGGGGTCTACGAATATGGAGGACCCCGGTGCTGACTTGGTCCAATCGCCGACCGCCCCGTCGCTGTACTCCTCCGCCAGCCGCTTCACGCACCACACGTCCTCCGCCACCGACAGCCGCCGCCACCGCGGGATGCCCTGGCGGAGCGGCTCCGTCTCTGCCACCTCCACCGCCACCACCGCCGCCGCGCCCATCGCCCCGTTGTGCGCCACTCGCCACACCGCAGCCGCCATCGCCGCCGCCTCCGGCCCCTCCCCGCCGATCCCGTACAGGAACCACGCCCTGAACGGCCGGAAAAGGTCCGGCACCGACGGGATCCGCAGCCAAGGCGCGGCCCTGTCAGCCGCCCGCGTGGCTGCTGCGGCGGCCCGCCGCAGCCGCGACGCCCCCCGGACCTCCAGCTGGAACACGCCCCCGCTGTCCCAGACGCTCGCCATCGCCCACGACTCCGGCGGGGCGGCCAGGAAGGCTTCGACTCCTGGCCACCGCTCCGCGGCGGCGCAGCCTGCTGGGACGGCGAGGAGGGTGGCCACAGAGAGGGGGTTGGCGAGGACGGCGTCGATGTCGCGGGGGAAGAACTCGGTGGCAGAGAAGCGGCGGCGGTAGATGGCTTCGGCGTAGGCGGGTGGGAGGCGGAGGACCGCTGCGCAGCGGGGGAGGGCGAAGCGGTGGGCGAACACCGGGTGGACGAGGATGGATGGCGTGCGGAACTTGGTGTAGCCGCATCGCCCGGTGAACAGTCGAAGGGACGCCGCGTTGCCCTTCTCCGTCGCCATGTACGCATACTCCGCTGCCTTCTCCCGAAACCAGTCCTCCATCCGCTTCACCAGCTCCAATCCAACACCAATCCTCCTTTGGGTCCATCGGATTCATCAGCATCAGAAACAAAGAACACAACCAATCACCACTCCACATGAGACAGCACCAAACTTACCTGTGGGAAGGCAAGACGCGAAGGCCAAGCACGTAGCCGACCTTCGTGTACACCGGAGTGCGGCTCTTCATCGTCCCTCCGCCACCTTGTCGAGGGTTGTTCCTGCCGCAGGCGATCACCTTCACGCTGCCACGGACGACGCCCACGATCTCCTTCACCGGGCCAGTTGTCTCAGCCACCTGAGAACGATCGACACGGATCGTAAACCACCTCACTGAAAGGGATCGAATGATACATATATATACCAGCATGAGGTAGGCGGGGGAGTGGCGAACGCGGGAGAGGGGGTCGCCGAGAAGGTCCATGCACAGCGACGCTTTCCCGCTCGTGCCCACCTCGCACATCCGGTCGACCGCCTCCGCCGCCGACCGGTCTGTTTTCGCGTCGTACTCCCTGACTGCAATCGCCATCTCCCCTCTCTCCAGGGCCTCTACCTCGTCCTACTGAGATACAGTCTCTCCACAGTTATCACTCGTCGCTTATAGTGATACTGTATTAGACACAGATCGAGGAAGCTGAGCTTCTAATGAAGCGACCGCGAAAATTAGCAGACTGACGGAAACGAAAAAGGAAAACAACTGATTCATTCTCACACGATCGTGATCCTCCTCCCTGGGTGTAGTAAATTTCCAGTGACCAGAGTGAGACAGCAATGGGTGCTATAAATAGGATGGTAGGGGTTTGATCCAAAGCATCTCTATCTATCTATCTCTATCAATCTATCAATCCATCTTTTCATGACTTAAACAACGACAATAATGGCCATGGGAGTGGGTGGTGTAGGAAAAGGAATGGCGGCTGTGACCGTATGCGTCGATCACGAGCCACCTGATTCATTTATGGCCGTCCAACATTGGAGGCGTGTAACGAATGCATGGCCGCTCAACCAACATGCATGCCACATCGCAAAGGCCAAAGTGTTGATCGCTGCAATCGGATGTGACATGTCGGCATTTCCATCAAGCTTCATAATTACTCTTAATGTTGTTGAAAATATTTCATTTGAACTTTTATGCGTACGTGGATTAGCCGTCTCTGACTTGTGACACTTCACCACTGAAATGTGCGATCAAATGACTTGTATATGGTTTTGTATAATATAAATGCACAAAGAAGCAGTTTATGACGACTTAAAGAGTAATTAGATGGAAGCCATGGTATGCAATAATCCGAGTGAGACTTGAAAGAGTTTAATGAAACAGTAGAATGATATAGCTTGTGTCCATAGCCAACTTTCCGATGTTAAATTAAGCTCGTGGTACTCAATCAGTTCACAAGAACAGTGAACTGAAGCTTCATGACCGTTCCTCGTGACAAGGGTAGGATGTGACCAAGTCCTAAAATTATGTCCGTCTTATTGATGAACGTATTAAACTCAATATTAGGATCATGGTGGTGCAGTTATGTTGTAATCTTCTTCATGTGTCATCATCTTTTGGTTGACCATCACCAGAAATGTTCCAAGTAGAGAAAAAAAATGATGGCTGGCTCCCTAACTTAATCATCGACCATAGAAAAATATGATATCATAATCATTGACTTCATGCAAGAGCTTGAGCATGACCCTCGTTAATAATATATTACAATAATTGCCCTATATATGCCTAATGTTAAATGCTGGTGTAACGTAATGGGCATCGACGACGATAGATTGTGACCACCATGATAGTGATGATGATTGGCTCCATTAATTAACATCACATGAGTTTAAATGAAGGACATGATTCTTCTTATCCATCCTCTCACTGGATTACTTGAGATGTTATTATTGTTAAACAATTCAATAATTTGGCATATTTTATGAATCCAAGAAAAGATATTAAAATCCATAGCAATGCATTCTATTTGAAAGTGAATTTAGTGATGGAACATCATCACAAAAACTTTGTTTGATTACACTTTAACATCCATAAGTAAAAGAGACTACTAGAAAGTATTAGGAGTGCTGGGAATTGATCCAAAAGCATATATTTATATTAGCTAAAAGAATAAAGTATAAGTTTTTTAAATAATAAAATATTAAATCTTAGATTTTGATGATGAAATCGATAAGTTTATGATCTAATATGTTATTTTCGATCATAAAAAGATAATTTAATTAAAATAGGAAGAATTAATGTTGGGCCAAAGTGAAATATGTCAGAAGATTAGACGTCGAACCGAAGGATCGATCAATATGTCGCCAGAAGGTTTCTTGCCATGAGTTCGGGTATCAAGCCAAGAAGATCATATATTGCTAAGGAGATCAAATGTTATGGGAAGACAACATACCGATTGGGCAATATGCCGAAGGAGAGGACGATGCGTCGAAGGGTCGGATAAAACTTCGGATGAATCAATAATATGTCGGACAACATATAATTAATACTTTATAATAATTATCTAGTTCAAAGTAGTTTTAGTTCTAATTTGATTGGTTTAGAATGTAATTATGCTAACTCAATTAGGGGCCAACTAGGCCTGAATTAAAGCTGTTTTGAGCTAAGTGGAAGGCTCATTCAATGACCCAAAAGTTGGGTCAAGCGGTGGCACTGCCAATTCAGGTGGTGGAACCACCATCGGCTTAAACTCTAAGACACGATCTCTAAGACTGTTTTAAGCAATGGTACCGCTAGACTAGGTGATGGTACTGTCCGTATCAAGTGATGGTACCGCCAGACTGGATGGTGGTACGACCCAGTGTTAGAGAGTACTATTGGTGGTACCGCTAGTACCTCGAAATCCTGGGGATTTGAATTTTAGCTCTACTTTTTGAATCTATTTGGGCCTATAAAAACCCCACTCACCCCTGCTCAGTAAACACATGAATTGAGAACATAAATTGAGGAAAACACTATTGTAATATTGAGAGTTCCCCTCCTCTTCTTTAAGAGTATAATATCTGTTTAAGGGAGGGTTGAGTGGTTATAAAGGTTATCTCCTAAACCTATGAAAATGAGAAAATGATTGTAAGAGGATAGTTGGTCTTCGCCCATTGAAAGAAGACTATTAGTAGATGCTAATGGCCTCAACGGAGGAGGAATCGGGAGTGGACGTAAGTTATGACGACTGAACCACTATAAAATTAGTGCACACTTTCTTGTTGCTCTTTGTTACTATTGTTTTCTACCTTAAGTGCTTATCACTCTTATTCTAAGTCAAGCACATTTTCAATATCTCATTTGATACATTTTTATCTAGCCAAAAGTTTCAAATTAACTTAATTTTTACGATAGCTCTAATTTACCCCCCTCTTAGTGTCGTCATGGTCCTAACAGTTTATATCAAAGCCATGTTTCTCTCATTTGGTTTAACACCTAAGAGAAATGACTTTTGCTAGTAATTAAGATGGTCTTTCTATCATTTGTCCTCCTATGTTCAATGGGATGAAATACATATGTTGGAAAACTCGAATGAGAGTTTTTTTGCTTTCTTTATATTTTAATTTATGAAATATCATTGAAAATGATTTTCAAAAGTCTTTTAATACAATGAACGAATAGAATAATTTAGAAAAAAAAATATTTTCTTTGAATGCTAAAGCTATGAATGCTCTATTTGTGCTTTGAACAAAAATAAGTTTAATTATATTTATTTATGTAAAACTGCACATGAGATTTGACACACTAGAAGTAACTTATAAAGGCACAAATCTAAAATAATTTTTTTGATGCATGATTTTGAACTGTTTCGAATGAAGTCAAGCGAAACTATTATTGATATATACACCCTTTTTACGGATGTCGTCAATGGTTTAAAAGCTCTTGGCAAATATTTTTTGAATTTTGAACTTGTTAATAAAGTTTTATGATTACTTTCTAAAAATTGAGATTCGAAAGTAACTGCAATACAAGAGGCAAAGGATCTAGATAACTTTCCGCTTGAAGAATTTATCGAGTCTTTGATGACCTATGAAATGATGTATATAAAACCTTATAAACATGAGAACCTTCTAAAAAATATGAAGGATTTGATGCTAGGATCAAGAACAGCACTAAGAGGGGGGGGGGTGAATTAGTGTAGCGAAAAAATCATTGATTTCGAAAAATACTCGTTCAAATTAAAACCATTTCGGAAAGATATTGAACTTGAAGGCGTTCTTAAGAGAAAGTTAAGGAAGATTGTAGTAATGTAAATTGCTCAAATAGAAATGCAAACCAGTATTTAGAGTAGTTCGATCGTTGTGACCTACATCCACTCCGGATTCCTCCTCTATCGAGGTCACCGGCGTATACTAATGGCCTTCCTTCAATAGGTGAAGACCAACCACCTTTTATAGCTCTTTCTCCTTTTACCGGGTTTACAAGATAACCCTTACAAGCCTCACTCATCTTTCTTGGATGGTTACAAAGTCAAGAGAGGGAGGGGAGGACTCTTATCACTATTACAACACTTTAACACCGTAGGAATTTAAGATTATGTTAACACTTTTCATGTGCTTTCATGCAGAAAAGGGTGGGGTATTTATAGGCCCCAATGACTTTTGAATTGGAGTCAAAAAGTGTCACTTCCCTGGATTTGGGGGTACTGGCGGTACCACCTCCATTATTGGACAGTATTATCGCCTGTAGACTGACACTATACAGTACCACCGCTCAGTCTGGGCGGTATGACTGCTTGACAAAGCTCGAAGACCGAGCTCTAGCGGTACCACCGCTTGACATCATTAACTGTCGATAGTACCACCATCCAGTCAAGCGGTACCACTACCCAAAATACTAGGAGACTGAATCCCAAGCGATGCCATTGCTGGCCCTAGCGGTGCCACCACCAACCATGATTTCAAGTGCTGAATAAGCTGTTCAATCCGGCCCAACTCAACCCTATTTAGGGCCCAGTTGGCCCCTAACTGAGTTAGTGGGATCACCTCCCAATCCTAACTCAATTTATGGTCTAACTATGATAATTAAGACATTTAACAAAACATTCTAGTTCCAGAATGTCAATTGTTCTTTCAACGAGCTTCCGGCAATCTTTCGGCGAACTTCCAACAATCTCTCAGTCATGTTTCGATGGACTTCCGGTAAGCTCCTGGACTTCACAATGATCTTCTTGGTGAGTTACAATAAGCTTCTTTGGCAAGCTCCTGGACTTCTCGGTTAGTTCCAACAGAACTTCCGACGAACGTCCGGGCTTCCGACGGACTCTCAAACTCCTAACAAAATCTCGATCTTGACTCCGACACAATACTTGCTTTATGTCTTACTACTATCATAGTTAATCCTATACACATTTCTCAACATATAGGTTAAATCAAACAATTTACTAATTTATTTCATCATCAAAATCCGAGATTTAACATTTGACACTTTAAACAAATGATGACCACTTGACTCAAGTGATGATGACTTTGAACTCCTCATTAGTAAATTTAAAAGGTTCATAAAACAAGAATCAAAAAATAAAAATAAACTTTTAAAAGATAAAAAAACTTGCTATGAATGCAATCAGCCTGGGCACTTCAAAAGCGAAAGTTCGCAAGTGAAGAAGATGCTACAAAAGAAGAAGAAAACACTCAATGCGACTTAGGACGATTCGAGTGCATCCGGAGATGAGGAGCAAACTGACAAAGAAGATATGGTGAACTACACCTTAGTGGCTTTCAACAATGAGGTAAGTGACTTAACCAAAACCCCTTTACTTTACTATGAAATCACTTGATGTATTTCATGAGTTATTTTTAAATTAGTCTATAAAATATTTAAAAAAAAGTGGGATCATGCTTCTTTTTCTAGTGATTTTAAAAAAATGATCATAACAATTGCATATTTTATGATAAAGGAAAAAAATGTTAGATTTAAATCTAATGCTTGTACACCTAATAAGATTAATTCTATGTATATTTTAAGAAGCAATAATGTGTATTTTTATGATTTTTATATTATTTTTTAATTTTAAATGATGATGCATGGCTTTTGTATGGAAGACTAGAGCATGAAATCAATCACAAAATTTAGAATTAAAAGAACTTTAGCTACTTTAATCTTATAGGAATCAATCTACATTACTTTCAATAAATATTTCGAATGAAAGAAAAGTGATTTTGATGATGATTTTGGATTTGATAATTTGTTTCATATTTATCCAAGCACTTGATTTATTCGACATGAGATGTATTTTATATGAATCACTTCGTTCTCATATGATTTTATTTTTTGAGAGAAGATTTATCCAAACGAATCTAGATTCTCGACATTAATGATTTGAGATTTATTTTATGTGAATCAAGATCTCTTATTTGGTCTCCTATGATTCTATTCACTATTTACCAAAGAGAATATCGTTTTTGAAATTCATGACTTAAGATTTTCCTTACTATTTAATCTCTTAAATTTTTTTTATTATTTAAGATGATATTTGTTAAAATGAATCATGTCTTTTAGTATTCACATGATCTTTGACATTATCTTTCATGACATGATTTTTATTATGAATAATTACTTTGTATTTATGATTGTAAATCTTATGTTATGAGTAAAGCATTGATATCAAGAAAAATGAATTGCACCATTATATAATTCTCCTCTTCTTATTTCTTATTTACAATGATAAAGGGGAGAAAGAAAATTGCTTGCATCTTAAGAAATTGATAAATTTATTTATATTATTTTGAATCTCTTGAAAGTGATTTTGATGATATGATGATTTGAATTTGAATGAGTTATTAATCAAAATCATGATTTTGATTTCTCGAAATTATAACTTGAGATTTTCTTTATATGAATCAAGATCATTTACTATGATTCTTCTTTTCGCTATTTGATTTATCCAAATAAATCATAATTTTTCCCTTGATTTTTTTTTCGATATTTGATTCACAACTTGAAAGTAATTTTAGTACTCCCTTGTATTCATGAAGTGTATATCTCATCACCAAATTAATTTTTCTTGATGTTCTTGATGATTTGATAATTGATGTAAAGGGAAATAAACTACAATATTGTGTTCTTCCATTCTTTTTTACAATAACAAAGGGAGAGAAAGTAGTGCTAGCTTACAAATTTCAAGGAGAAAAACTTACTAGCTTGCTCATTTCAAGAAGAAAAATTTGCTAATTTGCATATCTCAAGAGAAGCAAAAGTACAAACTTACACATCTCAAGAAGCAAAATTTATAAACTTGCATAACTCAAAATTGTTGCTAGTTTGTATGCTATAAAACTTACATATCTAAAAAAATTGCTAAATGCACTTCTCTTTTTTATTAATGACAAAGGGGAAGAAGATATGATAATGAGTTGAATCATGCATGGTAGGATGTACTTTTATATTTTAAAACATTGCATAATTTTTTAAATTTAAAGATTTTATCAAAATGACATATTGATCGAGGAAGTTTAATTAAACTCTGTTATCAATTGGTTGTCATCATAAAAAGGGGTGGGGGGATAATTGAATCTCGGATTTTGATGATGAAATTAATTGATATGTTTATGATCTAATATGCATTTTGAATGACGCAAGACTAGCTTCGATCATAGAAAGATAATTTGATTAAAGCAGGAAGATATCAAAAGATTAGACATCGAGCTAAAGGATCGGTCGATGTATCGGTAAAAGGTTTCGTGCCATGAGTTCAGGCATCTTGCCAAGGAGATCAAACATTATGCTAAGGAGATCAAACATTACGCTAAGGAGATCAGATATTACGGGAAGACAATATGTCAATGGGCAATATGCTGAAGGAGAGGACGATGCGCCAAAGGATCGAACGGAGCACCGGATGAACTAATGACATGTCGGACAACATGTGATTAATACTTTGTAATAATTGTCTAGATCGAAGTAGTTTTAGTTCTAATTAGGTTGGTTAAGAATTTAATTAGGCCAACTCAATTAGGGGTCAATTAGGCTCAAATTAGGCCTATTTTGGGCCAAGTGGAAGGCCCATTCAGTGACTCAAAAGTAGGGTTTAGCGATGGAACCGCCAACGACTCAGTCTCTAAGACATAGTCTTTGAGACTATATCAGGTGGTGGTGCCGCTAGATTGGACGGTGGTACCACCCAGTGTTAGAGAGTATTGGCGGTGGTACCGCCAGTACCCCGAAATCCTCGGGATTTAAATTTTGGTTTCACTTTTTGAATCTATTTGCGGCCTATAAAAGCCCTACTTAATCTTGCTCAGTAAACATATGAACTGAGAACATCAATTGGGGAAAACACTGTTGTAATCTTGAGAGTTTACGCCTTTTTTTTACGAGTGTAATTTCTATTCAAGGGAGGGTTGAGTGGTTGTAAAGGTTATCTCCTAAACCTGTAAAAAGAAGAAAAGAGTTATAAGAGAGTAGTTGGTTTTCACCCATTGAAAGAAGACTGTTATTGAATGTGGGTGGCCTCAAAGAAGGAGGAATTAAGAGTAGATGTAGGTCATGACGATCGAACCATTATAAAATTGGTGTACACTTTCTTATTGCTTTTTATTACTATTGTTTTATGCCTTAATTACTTATCACTCTTATTCTAAGTCAAGCACACTATCAATATTTTTTTCGATATATTTTTATCTAGCCAAAAGTTTCTAATCGACTTAATTTTTATGATAGCACTAATTCAAACCCCCCCCCCCCCCCCCTCTTAATGCTATCACGGTCCTAACATAAAAAATATACCATATCCCAATAAATATTTTCACCCTCATCTATTTATTTTAATCTAAATTTTTATTTTTTATTTTATCTAGTCTTAACTTTTAAATTAATCTTATCACACCCTTTAATTCAAAATAGTTGTAACTTGAAGTTGTTCCGAGAAAAAATAAGTTTTTTTTTTGCTAAAGCTTTTGTAAAGATATCGATAAGATGATCTTTGGTACTATAGTAGTCCAATTTAATTTCTCTATTATTAATCAGTTCATAAATAAAATTTCATCAATAAATTTTTTATTAGATTTGGTATTCATAGTAATTGTTCCTTTTTTTTATTTGAATCTTATTATCATTTCCCATCTACACTATAGATCTGATTAAATCATCAAGCTTTTGAAATAAACTTTTGACCTTTATCTTATGATTATTGTTAGGAACGAGTCGGCACTAAGAGGGGGGGAATTAGTGCAGTGGTAAAAATTACGTCGGTTCGAAAATCTTCGTACGTTAAAACTGATTTTGGAAAAATACTTGAGATCGAAAGCGTATGGAAGAGCATAGTGGATGTAAAGCAAGTAAGTTTGCAATAAATATAAATTACACAAATAGAAATATAAACCAAGTTTTATAGTGGTTCGGTCGTCGTGACCTACATCCTCTCTACCGATTCCTCTTCCGTCGAGGCCACCGGTATCCACTATCGATCTTCCTTTAATAGGCGAAGATCAACCTCCTTCTTACACCCCTCTTATCATTTTCACAGGTTTAGGAGACAACCTTTACAAGTACTCACTCATCTCTCAAACTATTCTAACACTTAGACTAGAAGAGGAAGATTCTCACAAAAGATTACAACAGCGTTTTTCCCTTTTTAAATTCTCAGTGCATGTGTTTCTTAACCAGGGATGAGAGAGGTATTTATAGGCTTCAAGTTGATTCAAACTTAGAGCCTAAAAACATCTTATCTTGGGTTTCTGGGTACGGGTGGTACCACCGCCTAGCATCCTAACACTGGGTGGTACCACTACTTGACAGAGCTCGGAGACCGAGCTCTGGCGGTACCAACTCCTGACAAGGGTGGTACCACCGTTGGCAACATTTACTACCAGCAGTACCATCGCCCAGACTACTTGGGAGACTGAGTTTTTTAGGCGGTGCCACCACTGACTAGGCTTTCAGCATCCTAGTTGAGCCTCGAATCTGGCCCAAACTAGCCCAACTTCGGGCCTAGTTGGCCCCTAACAGAGTTGATGGGATTATCTCCCAATCCCAACTCCAATTATGTGCTAACTACAATTCCTAAGACATATTCTAAGCATTCTAGTTCCGGTACATCAATTGCTCTTCCGGTGAGCTTCCGACGATCTTCCGGCGAACTTCCAACGAACTCTCGACAATGTTCCGGCGGACTCCCAACAAGCTCCTGGACTTCATTATGATCTTCTTGGTGAGTTCCGATGAGTTTCTTTGGCAAGCTCCTGGACTTCTCGGTTGGTTCCAGTAGAACTTTTGATGAACGTCCGAATTTTCAACGAACTCTCAAACTCCCAATGAAATCGCGTTCTTGACTCCGGGACTTCATATTGCTTTATGTCTTGCTATCGTAGTTAATCTTGCACACATAAAAACATACTATGATCTCGATAATTATTACTAAGCATGAATTATGTCGTTTGGTATGTTATTGGTCCATTGACGCTTCGTCCGATTCTAAAGCGCATCGTTCTCTCTTGTGGCCTATTGCCCAATCGGCCAATCGACCTCCGTAACTCCGATATCCTTTGCACAATATCCACTCTTCTTGGCATGATGCCTGAATCCATAGCCCGAAGCCTTCTATCGATATGTCGACCGATCCTCCGGCTCGACGTCCAATCTTCTGACATGTTTTCCTCCAGCCCAACATGATTCTTCATGCTTTAATTATCTCTCCCTGATCGAAGCACCCTACGTCACTCAAAACGCAGATCAAATTATAAACACTTATCAGTTGGTTTCATCATCAAAATATGATATTCAACAATCTCCCCATTTTTTATGATGACAACCAATTGATGACGAAGTTAACCTTAACTCCCCCTATCAATATGCCATATTGATAGAACCTTGAATTTAAGCTGAATTCAAGTCATTGTAAATTTCATCAACCTTGAATTCAACCTTAACGCCCCCTATCATGAATATTTGCAACACGTCATCATGCATAATATGATCATATTTCTCCCCCTTTGTCATCAACAAAAAGGAGAAGTTCCAACTATCAAGTGTTTGAGGTATAAGTTCAAATCATTGCATAAAAATTATAATATCAAGTTTTATCATCATGCAATTTGTAAGCTAGAAAATTTAGCAAGTGTTATATCATACAAACTATCAAGTTTTAGATATGCAAGGTAGTAAGATAGCAAGCTCTTTCTTCTCTTTTGAGAAGTGCCATTTTTTCTTCCTTTGCTAAGTACAAGCTAGCAAAATTTTATATTATTTTACAACATGCAAGCTAGTAATTTAGCAAGTGTTACTTCTCTTTGAAGTATGAAGGCTAGCAAGTTTTTTGAAAAATAATACAAGATAACAAGCTAGCAAAATACAATGTTTTACATGAAGAAAGCTAACAAGTTTTGCATCTTTTTGCGATATGTACATTTACAATTTTTGCTTCTCTTTAGATGTACTAGCAAGCAAGCAAGTTTTTGCATCTTCTTGACTTGTGTAAGCTAGCTAGCAAGCTAGATATCTCCCCCTTTGTCATTGTCAAAAAGAAGGAAAGAATACAATTTTGCATCTCTTTTTCCCTTTACAATAATTTTTAAATCATGACAAAGGATGAATAACAAAGATGAAAAATCAAGTTATGAATGTCAAAACAATTTTTCATCATAAATATTTTATCATTGCATGCATCATTATCATAAGTTGAAGTATTGCATGCATAATATCAAATCATCATTCATAATTATGTCAATGTTTTAATCATTATTTCAATATGTTTATGCATCATTATAGTTTCAATTTACAACATGCACAATTTTAAAACTTTCCATATCATCCTTACTCTATGCATGATACTAAAAATAAATCAATAATCATATCATACATGATACTCATAAGCTAGCAAATTTATATCATTTTAGAGCATCAAAACAATATCATGAGTATTTCATGCATTCATATCATCAATATTTCAATCATTATTTCAATCATAAAAAATGAAAGATCAAGTCTAAAATTTGAGAAATCAAGAGAAACCATGATCCATTTTAAGAAATCTCCTTTAAAAAATTAATGAAAAGAACTCTTAGGAGATCATGATATAGATAAAATTCATTTAATCTTGTAGGAGAATAAGACCTCAATTCATGCATATAAAATATTATGATTCACATAGAAAATCTCCTCTTTAGTAAAATACTAAGAAAAATTGTAGGAGTACAAAGAAGAGATCTTGATTAAAAAAAATATCTCAAGTAATTCCAATAAACCAAAATCATGATTTTGATAAAACTTATTCAAATTCAGATCGTCAAAATCATCAATATTTTTTTTTAAAATTTCAATGAAGACAACGCAAATAGATTCTCATGAGAACTCGATTCATGTATAATGTCTCAATTTTTCATGAATTCATAAGACATGATTTATTTCAGGAAATCTCTTCTTTTATAAGTGGATAAAAGAAACATAGGAGATCTTGATTTATGCATAAGAAATCTCAAGTTATAAATTTTAAAAAATCAAGATAAAGCTCATTTAAATTCAAATCATTAAATCAAGATCATTTTCAAGAGATTATATAAGATAGATTCATCACTAAGAATCACTTGTTGAAAAATCGAAAAGTTTTAGAGGTATTTTAAAAAAAAATGTATTTTTCCTTTTTGTTTTAATCTAAGTGATTTGATTTCATACCAGCATGTTCTTTTTTTTTATGCTAAATCCATGGATCATTCATTAACACTAAAAAAGAACTTTCAAAATGTCACAAAAACTATCATACATAAGTTCGAAATATAAATTCATCAATTCTTCAAATCGTCATGCTTAATTAAATATAAAATCATCAAGTATGATATTTATATTATTTCATATAAGCATGCCTTTATCATTTATGCCAAATCAAGACATGTATCCTTTTTAAAACTGAAAAAGCCACTTTCATTATGGTAAAAATCGATAATCCATAAATCACTAGAAAGGTAAGCACGATCCAATTTTATTTTTACATTTTCATTAAACATGCAGTTCAAAAAAAAATATATATAATTTTTTTAAATTAATTTAAGAACAACTTATGAAAAGCATTATATAATTTCGAAATAAATTAAAGGAGTTTCGTTTGAGTTGTTTACCTCATTGTCGAAAGCCGTTAAGGTATAGTTTGCCATCTCGCTTTTGTTGATTTTCTTCTTATCTTCAAATGAGCTCAATTCATCCAAAGTCGCCTTCTTCTTCTTTTTAAGTTCATTTTAATTTTTTATTCTTGTTTTAAAATTTTCATGAGGAGTTCAAGTTCATCATCACTTGAGCTTATGCTCGAGTGGTCTTTAATTGTTCTAAGTCCAAAATCCTTCTTATTATTTGGAAGGTGGTTCTCAAGTTGTTTACGTGTATTACATGTCATTTCATTGGTCATCAAAGACCCTATAAGTTCTTCAATTGGAAAATGGTTCAAGTTCTTTAATTCTTGTATTATTGTTATTTTCAAATCCTAATTTTTAGAAAGCGATCGTAAAATCTTGTTAACGAGTTCAAAATCCGAAAAACTTCTACCAAGTACTTTTAAACTATTGACGACATCCGTAAAACGGGTGTACATGTCTCCAATGGTTTCGCTTGATTTCATATAAAATAGTTCAAAATCATGCATTAAAAGATTGAATTTAGAATCTTTTACTCTACTCGTGCCTTCGTGTATGATTTCGAGAGTGTGTCATATTTTGAAAGTCGTTTCACAAGTAAAAACCCGATTAAATTCAGTTTTATCCAAAGTGCAAAATAGAGCGTTCATAGCTCTAGTATTTAAGGAAAAAGTCTTCTTCTCCAAATCATTCTAATGGTTCATTAGAAGAGAAGACTTTCGAAAACCGCTTTCGATAAGATTTCATAAGTTCAAATCCAACGAAAGCAAGAAAACTCTCATTCGAGTTTTCCAATATGTGTATTCCGTCCCATTGAACAAGGGAGGACGAATGAGAGAGTGACTTTCTTGAAAGCTGCAAAGAGCAATTTCTCTTGGGCGTTAAACCAAATGAGAAATTACGAGACTCTAATACTAACTGTGAGAAACGAGTCGGCACTAAGAGAGGGGGGGGGGGGGGGGGGGGGGGGGGGGGGGTGAATTAGTGCAGTGGTAAAAATTACATTAGTTTGAAAATCTTCGTACGTTAAAACCAATTTCAGAAAGATACTTGAGATCGAAAGCATACAGAAGAGCGTAGTAGATGTAAAGCAAGTATGTTTACAGTAAAAATAAATTCCACAAATAGAAATGCAAACCAAGTTTTATAGTGCTTTGGTCATCGTGACCTACATCCACTCCGTCGAGGCCACCGGCATCAACTATCGATCTTCCTTTAATAGGCAAAGATTAACCTCCTTCTTACACCCCTCTTCTCCTTTTCATAGGTTTAGGAGACAACCTTTACAAGTACTCACTCCTCTCTCAAACTATTCTAACACTTAGACTAGAAGAGGAAGATTCTCACAAGATATTACAACAATGTTTTTCCCTTTTTAAATTCTCAGTGCTTGTGTTTCTTAACCAAGGATAAGAGGAGTATTTATAGGCTTCAAGTTAATTCAAACTTAGAGCCTAAAAAATATCTCATCTCGAGTTTCTCGGGTACGGGCGGTACCACCGCTTGTGCTGGGCGGTACCAACACCTGGCATCCTAACACTGGGCTGTACCATCACTCAGTCTGGGTGGTACTACTGCTTAACAGAGCTCAGAGACCGAGCTCTGACGGTACCACCGCTTGACAGGGGCGGTACCACTACTGGCAGCATTTACTGCGAGCGGTACCACCGCCCAAACCACTTGAGAGATTGAGCCTCCCAGGCGGTGCCACTGCCGACCAAGCTTTCAGCATCTTGGTTGGGCCTTAAATCAGGCCCAAACCAGCCCAACTTCAGGCCTAGTTGGCCCCTAACAGAGTTGATGGGATTACCTCCCAATTCCAACTCCAATTATATGCTAACTACGATTCCTAAGACATATTTTAAGCATTCTAGTTTCGGTACGTCAATTGCTCTTCCTGCGAGCTTCCGGTGATCTTCCGATGAACTTTCGATGAACTCCCAGTAATGTTCTGGTGGACTCCCGGCAAGCTCTGGACTTCACGACGATCTTCTTGGTGAGTTCCGACGAGCTTCTTTGGCAAGCTTCTGGACTTCTCAATTGGTTCCGGCAGAACTTCCGATGAACGTTCGGACTTCCGACGAACTCTCAAACTCCTAACAAAATCGTGTTGTTGACTCCGCGACTTCATTTTGCTTTATGCCTTGCTATCGTAGTTAACCCTATACACATAAAAACATACTACGATCTAGACAATTATTACTAAGCATGAATTATGTTGTCCGACATGTCATTGGTGCATCGACACTTCATCCGATTCTTCGGCGCATCGTCCTCTCTTGCGGCCTATTGTCCAATCGGCTAGTTGACTTCTGCAACTCCAATATCCTTCACTCAATATCCATTCTTTTTGGCCCGATGCCCAAAGCCTTCTATTGATACGTCGACCAATCTTCCGGCCCGATGTCCAATCTTTTGACACGTTTTCCTCTGGCCCAACATGATTCTTCATGCTTTAATTGTCTCTCCCTGATCGAAGCATCCTACGTCACTCAAAACGTAGATCAAATCATAAATACTTATCAGTTAGTTTCATCATCAAAATCCGAGATTTAATAATTACTACATCTACTATTCAGAAACCAAATAGATCATAAATATTCTTTTTCAAATGTCATAAAGAAAATTTTTTCTTCATCCTTTCTTTCACTATTATTTTTTTATGATAATTTACTTGATTTTTATTTTAATAATATTTTTCAAGATAGTTATATTTTTTATAGTGAAAATAGATATGAACATTTGGATTTTATTTTTATACCAACAATCCTTTTTAATATATCTAATTTTTTTAGAGCAAAAATATTGATAAATTTCTTTGTTACCTTTGAGGTTCCTTTGACCCTTATTTGATCAACTTTGTCCCTTATCTCAAATACTAGATCATCTGTGACCTCTACCATTTTGATCTCTCCCCTGAGATTTGATTTCTAATTTTTTTTATCTTTTTTTTATCTATCTTCATTTGAAGAACATATTCTCAAGTTTTATTCAAATATCTATTTATTTTTTATTCATAGATTAAAAATGAGTTCATTAATTTATCAACAGATAATATACTTATCTCTTTAGCTTTTCTATATTAGTATAAATCATATCAAAATTTGGAGATAGACTCCATAAAATTTTTTACTATAGGTTGATCTCTTAGATTTTTACCAATAAGACCTCATTTAGTTTATAATAGAAGAGACATTTGAGAAAAAGTCAAAGAACGATTCAAAATCTTTTACATAAGAGTTTCAAATTCACTCAAAGAATTTGAAGCTTTGAAATTTTTACCATACCTCCAAACATATTTTTTAATATTTTTTAATTTTAATATTTTGATGATATCATTATGATTAAAAAAAATATAGACTCATCTATTGCTTGTTATATCACATAGAAGGCTCTTGCATCTTTCTATGCGTTCTCATTTATTTAATTTTTTTTATCTTCAGTAATATTAGGATCCTATAGATTATACTTAATAAAATCATCTTCTCCCAAATTTCATAATTCTTGTAAAATAAAATAGAGTTTTCATCTTAACAGTCCAAAATTATTAATTCTTATTTTTGAAGATACGAAGAAGTTAATTAGGAATACTTATTCCAATGTCTATCATCTTCTTATTTAAATCGAGCACTGATATCATACTTGTTATTTTTTATAAAATTAAAAAAATAATAGAAGAAACTATGAGAATTTTTAATATGTTATGTATTGGATTGATTCAAGAACATTTATTTATATTAACTAAAAAATAAAATATAATTTTTTTAAATAATAAAAAATTATTATATTCTAATAAAATTTTTTACACTCTTTTATTTATTTTAATTTTAAACTTTTATTTTATTTAATTTTAATTATTTGAATTATATCACATTTAAGATCATGCCGCTTGAGGAGAGTTTCAAGAAATATATTTACACAAGGTTTTCAGCTGTTCTTTCTTCTTCCCCACCGATCACCATCACTTGTCCTTTTCTTGGGCAGACAAAGGCGTCATCAACGACTTGGACGTCCAACTACTATAATTTCTTACAATCTTCTTTGGACTTTGACTCACTTTGTCAAGATGGGAATTAATTGATCGACGTCAGTTTGAGAACTCCATTTTTATTATATTCTTCATCCATTTGTTCTTTCAAATGTCTTGTCTTAACCTTGTTAAATATTGATGTGAGGGAAAGGCTAATACGGATGACAAAGATCTTCAAACTACAGCTCTATTATTTTATTTTTTAATGGATAGATCCTTTTCTAGTACCAGTTCGATGATGGGAGTCGACCTACTTCTTTCTGTCGTTAAATAAGTCAGCACTTTTGCGACAAATTTGATGACACGAATAAAATCATAATCATGCAAAAAAGAGAATAAGAAATATATCCAATAAGATTCTAGAATGCAGTGTTTCAACTTTGTGTTTCGAGGAAGCTCTTTTAATAACACCAAAACAACTAATGGCTCAATGAATCGTTAGGCAAACAAGTTCATATTTAGGTTATGTTGAATAATCACTTATTGCATCATTTAGATTTGAGGATGATGTGATAATGAATGATAAGACCACAATAAAATTTATTAAATATTTTAACTCGATATGTCGAATCGACACTAATTAATTGGTGTCTGTTTTTTTTCTACATCAATTATCTTTGTTGGCACTTCCTAGAAGATTTCTTTTAAAAAAATAAGAAGAAACCTTTAGATACCCAAAAAAATACGGTGCTGCATAAATCGACCATTGGAGTTTGAGTAGGATGGATAAGGTTATATACATTAATTTTTCCTCTGATCCTATTACTAAAAGTATTAGAATTTTTTTCTAAAATAAAAAACCTCACATTCTCCTCTCCTAGGGAACGAATTTGGGTATATCCAAAACATCATTATTTCATGAAAAGAATCCATGATTTCTTATGTTATTAATATCAAAAATTACATTACACATGTGGTCGCTCTTAATTATACATATCAAAAGAACCCACGATACCAGAGGACGACGTTCATGTGCCAATAGTTTGTCCAAGAAGAGTGGAAAGATAAAAGAAGGTATCAGTAATTGTCATCTAACCACCCTTCACTGTACTCACTCTCCAGGGCTACAACAAAATCTACTTTGAACTATATATATATATAATGAGAGAGAGAATAGTAGAACTTGCATGAGTGATGATAGATTTTGGGTTATCGGACTAGCATATGAGAGAGAGGAGAGAGAGGAGAACGCGCGAACTTAATCTTACTGTAGAGAGTGTGAGTACAGAGATAATTTCGTAGGGTAGTCTGAGCCGAAGAAATTATTTCTTTTGGTACGATCGTGAGAGTGCAAAAGTACAAACGTATTTTTTTGTTAGATGCTACGAGTACAGTAGAAACATGAAAATTGGAAGCAGTAGAGAGGATACTGTCGACATTAAGGGCATAAGTCATGTGTTTATATGTGTTAGGATCATAATGGCTTAGTGTTTTCAAAAAATTAAAATGATTTAAAAAATTTTATTCTATCAAACTAAAATATGTTTAACTTGAAATATAAGTAAAAGTAGTGAGTAATTAAATTAATAAGAATGAAAAATATAAAAAAATACATATTAGATTTATAGTGGTTCGATTATTGTAACCTACGTCCACTCCCGATTCCTCCTCCGTCAAGACCATCAACTTTTGCTAATGATATTCTTTCAATAGTCAAAAATCAACTATCCTTATTATAACTCTTTTCTCATTTTTATAGGTTTAAGAGAGAACCTTTATAACTCTTTTTATAGTAGTTCTCATAACTCCCTTATAAAGATTGAGGAGGAAGGAACTCAAGAGTTTCAATAGAGTTTGGACACTTGGAATCATAAGTTTTTCATAATCTTTTCTTGCTATATCAACGAATGAGTTGGGTATTTATAGGCGATAAATGGCTTAAAAAATAGAGTAAAAAAGTCTCATTCCCAGGTTTTCGGGATATTAGCAGTACTATCGCTAGTGTTGGGTGATACCACCGTCTGCAACATTGAGCACTAGTGGTACTATCATTAGTTTGGGTGGTACCACCACCTGACATAGTCTTGAAGACTATGTTCTAGCGGTACCACCGCCTAACACTAGCGGTACTACCGTCGGGTCTTTCAAAAATGTACACTTCATACTTTCCAACTCATAGGTAGTTTCACCACTTGGTCTGTCGGTACTACCGTTTGACCCCAACTGCAGGTCACTGAATGAGCTTTCTAATAGGTCCAAATTAGCCCTGATTCAGGTCCAATGAGCCCTTAATTAAGTTGGCATGGTTACACTCAAAATCTACTCAATTAAAACCTGAACTATGACGATCAAGACAGAAATGATTTCAAACAATGAATCCTATATTATCTGTCATGTCATTAGTTCATTTAAACTCTCGGCGCATCGTGCTTTCCTTTGGTATATTGCCCGATCCATTAGTATGTTGACTCTCGCAACATTCGATCTTAGCGCAATGTCTGATACTTCCAGGTCGATTCTCGATCTTTGACTCTAGCCCAATGTCTGATCCTCTTGCTATAATCGATTTTCCTTTTTATGATCGAAGTTAGTCATGTGTCACATTTTTCAAACACTTATTAGTTCATAAATTCATCAATTAATTTCTGTTGAATTCCAGATTTTGATGATGAAGTCAATTGTCATTTGTTATCTAATCTATATGTTGAGATAAGTGTGTAGGATTAACTACGATGAAAGTAAGATATGCAATAGGAGTTGCGCCGGAGTCAAGACAATGATCACGTTGGGAGTTCGAGAGTTCGACGGAAGTTCGGACAGTCGTCGGAGGTTTTGCGTGAATAAATCCGAGAAGTCCATGAGCTTGCCAAAGAAGCTTGTCAGAACTCGCCAAGTTGATCGTCGCAAGTCCAGGAGTTTGCCGGAAGTCCGTAGGAGCATCACCGAGGGTTCATCGGATGATGGATGGAAGTTCGCCAAAAGCTAGCCGAAAGAAGCGATTGACGCACCGGAGCAAGTTGCAGTAAATGTCTTAGGAAATATCATAGTTAGCACAATGATTAAGTTGGAAATGGGAGGTGATCCCATTAACTTAATCTTGGGGTAATTGGGCCTCTAAAAAACCCAAATTGGGCCGAATGGATCAACCCATTCGGACCCTGATTTCTGCCAGGCAATTGAACTGCCCCAGCCAGGCGGTGGCACCGCCTGGGCTCAGTCTTCGAGCGAGACTGGGCGGTGCAACCGCCCCTAACAGGAGGTGGCACCGCCTAAGCTCGGTCTTCGAGCTCTGGCAGGAGGTGCAACCGCCCCTAACAGGAGGTGGCACCGCCTAGAGGCTCAATCTTCGAGCTCTGCCAGGCGGTGCAACCGCCTCAGTCAGGCGGTGCAACTGCCAGATCCCGGAATTCCGGGAATTGACAGTTTTGAGCTCGGAATTCAAACTGGGTTGGGGCCTATAAATACCCCACCCTTTCAGCACTGAAAGGGCACCAAAAACACACCGAAATCCTGATCTTATTCTGTGATTTTTAGAGCTCAAAATTGTTGTAAAGGCCAAAAGTTCTTCTCCCTCTTTTCTTCCAAGTTCTGATCCTTAAAGAGAGGAGAGAAAATTCTGTAAGGGTTGTCTCCTAAGCCCGTCAAAAGGAGTGAAACTATAAAAGGGTGGTTGGCTTTCGCCTATTGAAGGAAGGCCTCTAGTGGACGTCGGTGACCTCGTCGGTGGAGGAAGCCAAAAGTGGATATAGGTCAAGATTGACCGAACCACTCTAAATCTCGGTTTGCATTTACTTTGAACATATTATCTTTACTACAAACCTCCTCAAAAGCTTACTACTTTCTGCGCATATACGATTGGGTTTCAAGCTTTGCACTTTCCGAATCGGCGTTTAGACGTAAATCAGTTTTATCGTACGATCATCATATTTCAGTTTGCGTTTACGTTTTGATTTCTATCATAACTGCAAACTGCCTTTATATCTTTGCTTTAACTGCATCTCGCTTAATCAAGTGATTTATGAATTAGCATTTAGACGTAAATTAGTTTTTTCGTACGAATATCATATTTCAGTTTGTGCCTACTATCTGATTTGAACCATAACTGCAAATTGTATTTATATCTTTACTGCATCTCGCTTAATCAAAAGTTAAAGTGATTTACGAATCGGCTTTCTTACTGAAATCACTTTTATCGAACGGACGCAGTTTTTTTTAATCGTAGAAGGTTTTTCGCTGCACTAATTCACCCCCCCTCTTAGTGCTCTTGATCCTAACAATCGGTATCAGAGCGGGGTTAACTCTCAAACGGATTAAAACCCAAGAGAGATGGCATACGCCAGAAACCAAGAGGGCCATTCTATTACACGTCCACCCATGTTCAATGGGACGAACTACACCTATTGGAAGACCCGAATGAGGATCTTTCTTATTTCTATGAATTTTGAACTTTGGAATCTTGTCAAAAATGGATTTTCGAAGTCTTCTCTTCCAATGATCGATTGGAATGAATTGGAGAAGAAGGCTTTCGCTCTTAATGCAAAGGCTATGAATGCCTTATTTTGTGCACTTGATAAAAACGAGTTTAACCGTGTTTCGGTTTGTGAAACCGCATTTGATATTTGGCACACACTCGAAGTGACTCACGAAGGCACAAGTAGAGTGAAAGAGTCAAAAATCAATCTTTTGATACATTCTTTCGAACTTTTCCGGATGAAACCGAGTGAGACTATTGGCGACATGTTTACCCGTTTCATGGTCTAAAAGGACTCGGAAAAAGTTTTTCGGATTTTGAGCTTGTAAATAAGATTCTAAGATCCCTTCCTAAAAGTTGGGATCCTAAAGTCACTGCTATTCAAGAGACGAAAGATCTAAACAACTTCCCTCTTGAAGAACTAATCGGGTCATTAATGACCTATGAGATGACTTGCAAAGCTCATGAAGAGCAAGAAGACATCCTTCCAAAGAACAAGAAGGATATGACACTTAGAACTTTAGAAGATCACTTGAGAGAAAACTCAAGTGATGAGGACTATGACGATGACTTGGCACTTCTAACAAGAAAATTTAAAAAATTCATTAAAAGAAACAAGTTTAAGAATGACACAAAAAATAAACTTGAACCCAAGAAGGACCAAGTTATTTGCTATGAGTGCAAAAAGTCGGGACACTACAAAAGTGATTGTCCCCAAGTCAAAAAGAGAACATCAAAGAAGAAGGCACTCAAAGCAATGTGGGATGACTCGAGCGCGTCCGAAGAAGAGGAGTCCAACACCGAGCAAGTTGCTCATTACGCCTTAATGGCCATCGGAGAGGAGGTAACGAATTTAATAGATACAGATTTATCATTTGATGAATTATTAAATGCCTTCCATGACTTATTTGATGAATGCAAGATTATTAGTAGAAAATACAAATTGCTAAAAAAGGAGCATGATAGTCTTACTTGTAATTTTGATAAGTTAAAAACTGAATATCATGATAGTTTAGGTTCATGCATAAAATGTCATGATCTAGAAACTCTCCAAAAGGAAAACTTGCTACTTAAAATATGATAAAAAATATAGATCTATTTTTTAGGCACCCAAAAGCAAATGGGTACCTAAAGATCATCATTTCTTGTAGAAACCTATACCATCGCAAGCTAGGAGCAAGAGATGGTACCTTGATAGTGGATGCTCAAGGCATATGACCGGAGATCCATCTCAATTCTCTAAGCTCACTAGCATAGATGAAGGCTATGTCATATTCGGAGACAACAACAAGGGTAAAATCATCGGCAAAGGAACCATAGGTAACAAATCCAACTTCTTTATTGAAGATGTTTTGTTAGTTGATGGTTTAAAACATAACCTCTTGAGTATTAGTCAATTATGTGATAAAGGATATATTGTCAAATTCGAATCTAATGCTTGCATCATTGAAAAACCACACAAAAACATGTCTATGATTGCATTAAAATAAAATAACATATACACTATTGACATCAATAATTTGTGTAATGAAATGTGTTTTTCGGTTTTGAATGAGGATGCTTGGCTATGGCATAGAAGATTAGGTCATGCTAGCATGAAACTAATCACTCAAATATCATTTAAAGAATTTGTAAGTGGAATTCCTCATATCAAGTTCATCAAAGATAATGTATGTGATGCTTGCCAATTAGGTAAACAAATTAAGGGTAGTTTCAAATCTAAGAATCAAATAAGCACCTCTAGGCCCTTACAATTGATTCATATAGACTTGTTCGGACCAATCTCTACATCAAGCCTAGGAGGTAGCAAATACGCCTTTGTCATTGTGGATGACTATAGCAGATACATATGGACTTACTTCTTAAAATAGAAAAATGGATTCTTTAGATATTTTACCAAGTTTTGTAAACTTGTTCAAACTAAGAAGGGTTCTATGATTTCGTCAATTAGAAGTGATCACGGTGGTGAATTTCAAAACCATGATTTCCAAGAATTTTGTGAACTCAATGGATACAACCATAATTTCTCTACTCCTAGAAATCCTCAACAAAATAGAGTAGTAGAAAGAAAAAATTAAAATTTACAAGAAATGACAAGAACCATGTTGAATGAACATAGCCTACCCAAATATTTTTGGGCCGAAGTCGTAAACACTGCATGCTATATTTTAAATAGAGTTCTAGTAAGACCCTTACTCACCAAAACTCCCTATGAGTTATGGAACAACAAAAAACCCAATGTTTCATATTTTAAAGTCTTTGGGTGTAAGTGTCTTATCTTGAATGAAAAAGATAACTTAGGAAAATTTGATGCTAAATCCGATGACGGAATCTTTCTTGGTTATTCTTCGGTTTCTAAAGCCTTTCGTATCTTTAATAAAAGAACTTTAATTATTGAAGAATCCATTCATGTTGTTTTCAATGAGATTTCCGAAATAAGGAAAAACGATTTTGATGATGATGTTAATTTTGATTCCTTGAATTTAAATGAAACCCCATCTCCAACTAGCAACTTGGATACATCCACTTCCGAAACATCCTTACCCAAGGATTGAAAGTATGTAGATGCTCATCCTAAGGAGCTAATATTAGGAGACACATCAAAGGGGGTTCAAACACGTTCTTCTCTTAAAAATTTTTGTGCCAACGCCGCTTTACTCTCCCAAATTGAACCCAAATGCGTTGACGAAGCCATGAAAGATGATTCATGGATTATCGCAATGCAAGATGAATTAAATAAATTTGAGAGAAATGAGGTGTGGAAGCTTGTTCCTAGGCCAAATGACCATTTAGTTATTGGTACTAAATGGGTTTTTAGAAATAAGCAAGATGAATATGGTATCGTGGTTAGAAACAAGGCTAGATTAGTGGCCAAAGGTTTTAACCAAGAAGAAGGTATTGATTATGAAGAAACCTTCGCTCCCGTGGCTCGATTAGAAGCCATAAGGATGCTCCTTGCCTACGCTAGTAGTAATAATTTTAAGTTGTTTCAAATGGATGTTAAAAGCGCTTTTCTTAATGGCTTTATTTCCAAAGAAGTCTATGTTGAACAACCTCCTGGATTTGAAAACAATAGCCTCCCTAATCATGTGTTTAGATTAACTAAAGCTCTCTATGGTTTCAAACAAGCTCCGAGGGCTTGGTATGAGAGACTTAGTTCTTTTCTTATTGAAAATAATTTCACAAAAGGCAAGGTTGATACTACATTGTTCATCAAGAATTTTGAAAATAATTTTCTCATTGTTCAAATTTATGTTGATGATATTATCTTTGGTTCTACGAATGAATCTCTTTGTGAATCTTTTGCTAAAACTATGAGTCTTGAATTCGAAATGAGTTTAATGGGAGAATTAACATTCTTCTTAGGCTTACAAATCAAACAACTAAGCAATGACATCTTTATTAGTCAAACTAAATATGCTATGAATTTGCTAAAAAAGTTTAATATGAATAGCTCAAAAGCTATTAACACTCCTATGAGCACCTCCACTAAGTTAGAAATTGATGAAAGTGGAGAAAGCTTCGATCAAAAAACTTATAGGGGCATGATAGGAAGTTTACTTTACCTCACTACAACTAGACCAGATATCATGTTCAGTGTAGGACTTTGTGCTAGATTTCAATCAAACCCTAAGATATCTCATCTCAAAGCAGTTAAAAGAATACTTAGATATCTTAATGGTACCACAAATCTAGGATTATGGTACCTAAAATCAGAGAATCTTGAGTTAATTGCTTATGCTGATGCGGACTTTGCTGGCTGTAGACTAGATAGAAAAAGCACATCAGGAACATGTCAATTTTTAGGACATGCCCTTGTTTCCTGGTCATCTAAGAAACAAAACTCGGTTATACTATCAACAACCGAAGCTGAATATATTGCAGCAAGTGCATGCTGTGCACAAGTTGTATGGATGAAAAACACCTTAGAAGATTATAAAGTTCATCTTAAAAATATTCCCATTAAATGTGATAACACAAGTGCAATATGTTTAACAAAGAATCCTATACAACACTCAAGAACAAAACATATTGATATTAGACATCACTTTATACGAGATCATGTTACTAATCATGATGTAATTATAGAGTTCATTGACACTAAACATCAACTAGCTGATATTTTTACAAAACCTCTAAGTGAAGAACAATTTGATTTCATAAGAAGAGAATTAGGAATGTTGATGTGTCCGAATACATAAACTTGTTGAAATTATTTTTCGGACTTTATTGATTGATTGATCAATTTCACTTAATTGCTATGATGATTTTACAAAATTACATGTTAGAAATTATAGGTATGAATATAAAAATTTCCATGATGATAAGCATGTTTTGTCTTCATGATCATATTTGAAAATCAATAGCACAGTCTCGTCCGAATGCATGAAAGTCTTAATTTCGTTTCCGGATTCTCTTAAAAATCGGAGTATCTCGATACATTATCCTCTTCCGGACTTAATAAAGCATATGTCATAACGAGTTTAATTCTCATCATTATTGACATATGAAATACATCTCTCATACACCTATGTGAAGAATACTCTTTAAAGAAATGGATTTAATAAAATGATTCCTGATTATATGAATGATAGTGTTTTTACTAACAAGGTTTCGTTTCTAATACATATCTTGATCCTTGTGAAAATAAAGCAAGATTTAATCTCTCATCAATTTTAACTTCATTTAAAGTAAACTCACAAAAAGATGGTGGAGATGCGGGGTAAAAACAAAATTGATATCTCTATGTCATGTTTGCATAATTGACTCACTATTGAAAATGACATGAACCTAGTTAAGGCATCACACTTATGCTCAAAATTTGCTTATATTGTTCTCCTGGTATCACAATTACCATGTTTTTTGTTGATGACAAAGGGGGAGAAATATATGAGTATTAATGTCATGCTTGCATCACCAAGAGATATATGAATTGATGTTATGATTGCTATAATTTGCATTATGCCTTGTTTGTATCATGTCAAGATATCAAACAAAAAATCTTACTTCGCAATTTTACATGTTGATATCTTACAATATGATGAATTGCTACTATTACCATCATTCAAACTTGTAATGTAAAATTTGAAAATGAATGTCAAGCCTTGACATCATCTTCAGAGAGATACATCATGATGGGAATCATGATGGGAGTATTGATAAATTTAAATGATTTTAACTTATCAATATGTCTCTTGAATTCAAAGGTTTTGAATTCAAGAATGACTTATCTCAAGTATGGCATATAGACAGGGGGAGTTAAGGTTAACTCCATTATCAATTGATTATCATCATCAAAAAGGGGGAGATTGTTGAATCTCAGATTTTGATGATGAAGTCAATTGTCATTTGTTATCTAATCTATATGTTGAGATAAGTGTGCAGGATTAACTACGATGAAAGTAAGATATGCAGTAGGAGTTGCGCCGGAGTCAAGACAATGATCACGCTGGGAGTTCGAGAGTTCGACGGAAGATCGGACAGTCGTCGGAGGTTCTACGGGAACAAATCCGAGAAATCCATGAGCTTGCCAAAGAAGCTTGTCGGAACTTGCCAAGTAGATCGTCGCAAGTCCAGGAGTTTGTCGGAAGTCCGTAGGAGCAACACCGAGGGTTCATCGGATGATCGACGGAAGTTCGCCGGAAGCTCGCCGGAAGAAGCGATTGACGCACCAGAGCAAGTTACAGTAAATGTCTTAGGAAATATCGTAGTTAGCACAATGATTAAGTTGGAAATGGGAGGTGATCCCATTAACTTAATCTTGGGGCAATTGGGCCCCTGAAAAACCCAAATTGGGCCGAATGGATCAACCCATTCGGACCCTGATTTCTGCCAGGCGGTTGAACCGCCCCAGCCAAGCGGTGGCACCGCTTGGGCTTAGTCTCTGAGCGAGACTAGGCGGTGCAATTGCCCCTGACAGGAGGTGGCACCGCTTGAGCTCGGTCTTCGAGCTCTAGCAGGAGGTGCAACCGCCTTAGTCAGGCGTTTGTTGAATCGCGTATTTTGATGATGAAACAACTTGATATGTGTTTATGATTTAAACTATATTTTGAGTGATGTAGGTCTACTCGATCAGGTTTAGACAGTTGACGCAGGAGGAATTGACATTGCGCCGGAGGAGATCACATCAGGATATTGGATGGCAGAAGGCTTCGGACGTCAGGCATCGGGCCAAGGAGAGCGGAATTGCACCAAGGATATCGGGGTTGCAGAGGTCAACCGCCAATTGGGCAACAAGCCGCAAGAGAGGACGATGCGCTGAAGAATCGGACGAAGCGCCAACCAATGACGTGTCGGGCAACAGAATGTCAATTCGCGTTGTAATGATTGTCTAGATCGGAGTAGAGTTTTAGTTTGTGTGTGCAGGAATAACTACGATAACGATAAAGATATAAAGCAAAACAAAGTATCAGAGTCAAGCGCGAAGGATTCGTTGGGAGTTCGAGAGTTCGACGAAAGTCCGAAGGTTCATCGGGAATGCTGCCGGAACTAGCCGAGAATGAGTAGTGAGCTTGCCGAAGTGTTTTTCGAAAGCTCACCGGAAGGTTCGTTGGAAGTTCGCGGAGCTCGCCGAGAAAGATCGGAGCTTGCCGAAGAAGCTCGTTGAAACTCGCCAAGATCAAATTGTGAAGTCTAGGAGCTTGCCGGGAGTCTGTAGAATGGTTTCCGAGAGTTCGTCGGAAGACCGCCGGAAGATCACCGGAAGCTTGTCGGAAAAAGTCTTGACTTACAGACTTTGTAATAGCTTAAGAAATGTCTTTAAATTCATAGTTAGCACGTTAATTAGGGTTAGGATTAGGTGTTAATCCTATAACCCAATTAGGGGCCAACTAGGCCCAAAATTAGACTTGGTTAGGGCGAAATTCAAAGCTCAACAAGTGAACTGAAGGGTCTGGCAGTGGCACCGCCAGACTAGGTGGTTGCACCGCCCAGCACCCGAGAGCTGGGCGGTGGCACCGCCAGTCCACTGTCCATGTCAAACACTGACAGGCGGTGGCACCGCCAACATCGGGAACCAAAGAGAATTCAAATTTTGGAGCCCAAATTTGAATTCTCTTGAGGCCTATAAATACCCCTCAAATCTCAGCTGAGATGACAACCTTTTGAAAAGCAATAGTTTGAGTTAAGCCTTAGAATAGTCTTTGCAAGCTTTGTTTTTCATATTGCTTAAGTGTTCACCTTCTCCCATCTTGTTGAAAAGAATTGTAAGAGTGTGAACCACTTGTAAAGGTTGTAAGAGGGGTATTAGTCCTTCCCCTACAAGAAATTTGCTAGTGGAAGTTGGAAGCCTCTTCGAAGAAGGCTTCGCAAGTGGATGCAGGTCATTTTTACCGAACCACTTTAAAAGCTGCTGCGTTATCTGGTTTGCATCCTACTCTTGCCATTTACATACTACAAACTTCTCTACTTAGTTACTATGCTTCCATACATATCTAAGTTATCAAGCTTCTAAAATCGGTTTCCATTGATATTGCTTTTCATCGTACGAAAGATTTGTTAAAACCGAAAGTTTTAATCCGCTGCACTAATTCACCCCCCCCCCCCTTAGTGTCGCTCCAATCCTAACAATTGGTATCAGAGCCCGGTATTTCTCATTTCAGATTTACACCCAAGAGAAATGACTCTTCATGGCTTTCAAGAGGGCTTTTCGATTTTTCGTCCACCGTTGTTTAACGGATTGGACTACACTTATTGGAAAACTCGAATGAGAGTTTTCTTGATTTCTATGAATTTGGATTTATGGAATATCGTTGAAAACGGTTTTCAACTTCCCTCTAAACTGATGAACGAATGGTCGGATTTGGAGAAGAAGTATTTTTCTTTAAACGCAAAGGCTATGAATGCCTTATTTTGCGCTTTGGACAAAAATGAGTTCAATCAGATTTCAACGTGCGAAACCGCTTTTGATATTTGTCGAACACTTGAAATCACGCACAAGGGAACTAGTAGAGTCAAAGACTCGAAAGTTAATATTTTATTGCATGATTTTGAGCTTTTTCGAATGCAACCAAGTGAGACTATAGGTGACATGTACACCCGTTTCACGGATGTCGTCAATAATCTAAGAGTTCTTGGTAAATCTTTTTTGAATTTTGATCTCGTAAGCAAGATCATAAGATCCCTTCCAAAAAGGTGGGATCCTAAAATAACCGCAATACAAGAAACAAAAGTTTAAATATTTTTTCACTTGAAGAACTAGTTGGTTCGTTGATAACATATGAAATGGTGCACAATACACATGATGAACATGATGAACAAAATCACCTTCCAAATAACAGGAAGGATTTGGAACTCCGGACAAATAAATACCACTTGAGCGATGACTCAAGTGACGAGGACAATGATGAACTTGAACTTCGAACACTAAATCTTAATAAGTTTATTAAACAAAAATCTAAAATAAACAATG
This sequence comes from Musa acuminata AAA Group, assembly GCF_036884655.1. Classification (NCBI taxonomy): domain Eukaryota; kingdom Viridiplantae; phylum Streptophyta; class Magnoliopsida; order Zingiberales; family Musaceae; genus Musa; species Musa acuminata. The sequence goes on along the minus strand of NC_088342.1, from coordinate 32,394,889 downwards.
AACTTGAACGGAGGAAGAGGCCAAAGAAGAGGAAGGCAACCAAGGATGAATCAAAAACTTCCAAAGGTGAAACGGCGAATTGGGCTTTGACGAGCTTCGACTACAAGGTAAGTAACTCAACTCTCTTGAATTATTTTGAAATTACATAATACTTTTCATGAGTTATTTTAGTTTAGGATTAATTACATGAAAATAAAAAAAATTAAAAATCATGCTTATCATTCTAGTAATTTTGAAAATAATCATGAAAATTGTATGTTTATGATAAACAAAATGATTTTGATTAAAAATACCTTATGAAATATGATATCATGCCTAATAAATTTATTTTTTGAAGCTATGCATGAAGATGATGAGTTTTGGGTAATTTATAGTTTATTGATTATTGATGATTTCCATAATGATCTTTTACGATTTATGGATTATCGATTGATACCATGATGAAAGTTGCTTTCGAAAATGATGCATGGCTTTTGTATGCAAACTAAGCATGAAAAGATAGATTCATCGAAAAAAAAAAAAAAAATGTATGACTACAACAAATAATAAATGACTTTGGTTGAAAATACTTTATACTCAATGAAACCATCATTGATGAATATGCTTTATGTTTAATAGTTTCTTTGGCTTATATGCTCTATCATGATAAATATTTTGAAAATAAATGAAATCATGTTTGATTTGAAGTAATGAATAATGAACATGCTTAATGATGCATTTTTTGATTTGACATAAAAGTGGCTTTAAAAAAAAATGATGTATGTTTTGATTTGACATAAATGAAATAGGCATGCTTATATGAAATAGTGAAGTGTCATGCTTGACAATTGTATACTTAATGATGCATAAAGTTGTAATGAAAATATTAATATTTTAATACTATGATTTGATGATTTTATGCACGACATTGTAAAGTTATATATAATGATGCATAATGATGAAATTGTGTAATAAAAATATTAAACATTTTGAAACTATGTTTTAGTGTCATGCATATTGATCATGCTTAATAAGTTTCGAAATTACGCATGATGAATCTTACGATTTATGGATTATTGATTTTTACCATAATGAAAGTACCTTATTGATCTTTGTTGTAATAAATCTTACTCTATCGGTTTTAAACATGATACATGTTTTTATTTGGCATAAATGAAACAAAATCATATGTTCTGAAACAATCGAAAAGAGGAAAACATTCTTGAAAATTATTTTGCTCAATCTTATTGATTTTAATGAATCCATTTGTATCATCTTTGTGAATCTCTTGGATTTTGATAATGATTTTGATGATTTAAATTTGAATAAATTTTTATCGAAATCACGATCTTGATCTCTTGAAATTTATAACATGAAATCCTTTATGAATCAAGATTGTTTTCTATTTAAAAGGAGATTTGTCGAAATGTTTCATAGTCTTTTAGTATTCATGATCTTGATAATTATGTTTTGAAACTTAATGTAAATCAAGAATGTTCATCATGATTCTCTCTTTGAATATTTAAAGAGGAGAATTTTCTAGATGAATCATGATTTTGATGATTGAATATTTGATGTGCATGAATTGAGATCTTGCTCTCCTACTATTCTTTTTGCTATTCACCAAAAGGAAGACTAATTCTAATAAACCATGATATGCTATATGAATTTTATTGTATTCATGAAGTAATATCTCATCATTAATTTTTGGTTATACTCCTTCATGTGATGATATAAATGTATGAAACACTTATGATATGATTTTTTATACAATTCCATGTATTCGTGAAATATTTATCTCATCACCCAATTAATTCCTCTTGATACTCCTAATGTGATGAAGTGAAATTATGTATGAAATACAAATGGGGAGAAGTTTTGATCATGCATGGTAGGATATAATTTGACAAATTGATACCATCATGATATGAAACATTTATGATTTGCAATGATGCACGCAATACTTGTGCTTTCTAATTATGATGTGATGTATTGCATATGATGTAAATCATGATTTAAAATGATAAATGTTGATTTAATGTTTTGTATCATGAATACTCTAAATGATGATTGTTTGGTATCATGATCAAAATATTGATAAATAGTTAAAAATTTTAGTATCATGTATGATATCCTCATAATGTCGATCGATTTATTCAATATCGTGCATGAATGAATATAAGGTTTTTGAAAATGTGCATATTCTAATTTGAAAATATGATGATGCACAAATAAGATTGATACTTAACTTTGTCATAATTGATGTAAAGGGTCTTCCCTTCTTTAAAAAGGGTCTTCCCTTTTTTTTGACAATGACTAAGGGAGAGATAGCTAGCTTGCACAATTCAAGAAGAAAGTAAAAATTGCACTTCTCAAAAGAGAAGAAACTGCTATCTTGAACATCACTGAGAATTGCTAGCTTGAAACATCAAGAAAATGCAAAAATGTGCTATCGTGCCTATCTCAAGAAAAGCAAATATGCCAACTTGCATATATTCGAATTTGCTAGCTTATAAAACTTGCATATTTCAAGAAGCAAGAGTTGCTTTCTTGAACATCTCTAAATTGCTAGCTTGCAAGTTCTAAAATGTTGTAAAATTGCTAGATTGCATGATGATAAAAACTTAATGTTATGTTTTTCATGCAATAAGTTGAACCCATATAACAAACACTTGATTGTGGTACTTCTCCTTTTTGTTGATGACAAAGGGGGAGAAGTATGTTGATGGCATGACATGTGATGCATAAGTTTTATGCATATGTTCATGATGATGTGTTGCAAGTATTCATGATGAATATTGCAATGACTTGAATTCAGTTTGAATTCAAGGTTCTATCAATATGACATATTGATAGGGGGAGTTTGTTTAAACTCCGGGAGTTAAGGTTAACTCCGGGAGTTAAGGTTAACTCCGTCATCAAGTGGTTGTCATCATAAAAAAGGGGGAGATTGTTGAATCTCGAATTTTGATAATGAAACCACTTGATATGTGTTTATGATTTAAACTGCATTTTGAGTGATGCAGGTCTACTCGATCAGGTTTAGACAGTTGACACAGGAGGAATTAACGTTGCGTCAGAGGAGATCACGTCAGGATATTGGACGGCAGAAGGCTTCGGACGTCGGGCATCGAGCCAAGGAGAGCGGAATTGCGCTAAGGATATCGGGGTTGCAGAGGTCAACTACCAATTGGGCAACAAGCCGCAAGAGAGGACGATGCACTGAAGAATCGGGCGAAGCGCCAACCAATGACGTGTCGGGCAACAGAATGTCAATTCGCGTTGTAATAATTGTCTAGATCGGAGTAGAGTTTTAGTTTGTGTGTGCAGGAATAACTACGATAACGACAAAGATATAAAGCGAAACAAAGTATCGGAGTCAAGCGCGAAGGATTCGTTAGGAGTTCGAGAGTTCGACGAAAGTCCGAATGTTCATTGGGAATGCTGCCGGAACTAGCCGAGAATGAGTAGGGAGCTTGCCGAAGGGTTTTTCGAAAGTTCGCCGGAAGGTTCGTTGGAAGTTTGCGTAGCTCGCCGAGAAAGATCGGAGCTTGCCGAAGAAGCTCAATGGAACTCGCCAAGATCAAACGTGAAGTCTAGGAACTTGCCGGAAGTCCGCATAATGGTTTTTGAGAGTTCGTCGGAAGACTGCCGGAAGATCACTGGAAGCTTGCCAGAAAAAGTCTTGACTTACGGACTTTGTAATAGCTTAAGAAATGTCTTTAAATTTATAGTTAGCATGTTAATTAGGGTTAGGATTAGGTGTTAATCCTATAACCTAATTAGGGGCCAATTGGGCCCAAAATTAGACTTGATTTGGGCTAAATTTAAAGCTCAACCAGTGAATCGGAGGGTCTGGCGGTGGCATCGCCTAGCACCCGAGAGCTAGGCGGTGGCACCGCCAGTCCACTGTCCGTGTCAAACACTAACAGGCGGTGGCATCGCCACTGACAGGCGATGGCACCGCCAGCATCGGGAACCAAAGAGAATTCAAATTTTGGAGCCCAAATTTGAATCCTCTTGAGGCCTATAAATATCCCTCAAATCTCAGCTGAAATGACAACATTTTGAAAAGCAATAGTTTGAGTTAAGAGCCTTAGAATAGTCTTTGCAAGCTTTGTTTTTCATATTGCTTAAGTGCTCACCTCCTCCTATCTCGTTGAAAAGAATTGTAAGAGTGTGAACCACTTGTAAAGGTTGTAAGATGGGTATTAGTCCTTCCCCTACAAGAAATTTGCTAGTGGAAGTTGGAAGCCTCTTCGAAGAAGGCTTCGCAAGTGGATGTAGGTCATTTTGACCAAACCACTTTAAAAGCTGCTGCGTTATCTGGTTTGTATCCTACTCTTGCCATTTACATACTGCAAACTTCTCTACTTAGTTACTATGCTTCCATACGTTTCTAAGTTATCAAGCTTCTAAAATCGGTTTCCATTGATATTGCTTTTCATCGTACGAAAGATTTGTCAAAACCCGAAAGTTTTAATCTGCTGCACTAATTCACCCCCCTCTTAGTGCCGCTCCGATCCTAACAGCGGTGGCACCGCTTGAGCTCGGTCTTCGAGCTCTGGCAGGAGGTGCAACTACCTCAGTCAGGCGGTGGCACCGCCTGAGCTTGGTCTTCGAGCTCTGGCAGGAGGTGCAACCGCCCCTGACAAGAGGTGGCACTACCCAGAGGCTCAGTCTTCGAGCTCTGCCAGGCGGTGCAACCGCCAGATCCCAGAATTCAGGGAATTTACAGTTTTGAGCTCGAAATTTAAACTGGGTTGGGGCCTATAAATACCCCACCCTTTCAGCACTGAAAGGGCACCAAAAACATGCCGAAATCGTGATCTTATTCTATAATTTTTAGAGCTCAAAATTGTTGTAAAGGCCAAAAGTTCTTCTCCCTTTTTTCTTCCAAGTTATGATCTTTAAAGAGAGGAGAGAAAATTCTATAAGGGTTGTCTCCTAAGCCCATCAAAAGGAGTGAAACTGTAAAAGGGTGGTTGGCCTTCGCCTATTGAAGGAAGGCCTCTAGTGGACGTCAGTGACCTCATCGGTGGAGGAAGCCAAAAGTGGATGTAGGTCAAGATTGACCGAACCACTCTAAATCTCGGTTTGCATTTACTTTGAGTATATTATCTTTACTGCAAACCTCCTCAAAAGCTTACTACTTTCTGCGCATATACGATTGGGTTTCAAGCTTTATACTTTTCGAATCGGCGTTTAGACGTAAATCAGTTTTATCGTACGATCATCATATTTCAGTTTGCGTTTACGTTTTGATTTCTATCATAACTGCAAACTGCCTTTATATCCTTGCTTTAACTGCATCTCGCTTAATCAAGTGATTTACGAATCAGCATTTAGGCGTAAATCAATTTTTTCGTACGAATTTCATATTTCAGTTTGCGCCTACTATCTGATTTGAACCATAACTGCAAACTGCTTTTATATCTTTGCTGCATCTCGCTTAATCAAAAGTTAAAGTGATTTACGAATCGGCTTTCTTACTGAAATCACTTTTATCGAACGAACGCAGTTTTTTTTAATCGTAGAAGGTTTTCCGCTGTACTAATTCACCCCCCCCCCCCCCCCCCCCTCTTAGTGCTCTTGATCCTAACAATTTCATCATCAAAATTTAGGATTTAACAATCTCTCCTTTTTTGATGATGACAACCAATTGGTGACGACGTTTTAACTAAAAAAACTCCATCTATATGTCATATCGAAATAAACTTAAATTTAGAAAATGATAACCTTAGAATTCAAGTCGAAATGATTTTAATCATGAATTATAGTGATCATATCATTACATACATCATATGCATTATTCATAATATCAAAGTATGAGAAAAGATTCTAAATTATTAAGGTGCATGATTAAAATTTTAAATTATCATAACTTCAAATCATCAAGGTACATTATAACATGCATGAATCCATAAAAAAATTAAATTATCATAACTTCTCCCCTTTTGTCATGAGAAAAGCACAAGTGTTTTAAGATGTGCAATTTTTTGAGATGTGCAAGTTAGTAATTTTTACTTCTCTTAAGATGTGTAAGTTAGCAATTTCTGCTTCTTTTGGGATATGCAAGTTAGCAATTTTGCTTCTCTTTCTCTCCTTTGTCATTATAAAAAAAAAGAAGAAGGAAATGATATAATGGTGCAAAATTTACGTCAATGTTCCAATCACTACATGAAAGTTATCAAAGATCATGAAAGAAAGTCATGAAAAGACTATGAATCATTTTAACAAATCTCTTCTTTTGTAAATAGCAAAAAGAAGGAATTATAGGAAACAATCTTGATTGAAAAGAAAACTCAAGTCATGAAAATCGAGAAATCAAAATAATGATCCATAAAAAAATATACGAGAAGAATTCATATATTTGGAAGATTCAACATGCCTAATTCTCTTCTAATAAAATCAAATTATTTCTCATTGAATGGTTTAGTAAAAAATCTGTTAATTGATGTTTTGTGTCAATAAAATCTAAAAATATATCATGATTATTAACATGATCCCTAATAAAATAATATTTAATATCAATATATTTAGTTCTAGAGTGTTGAATGAGATTCTTTGTTAAACAAATAACATTAGTATTATTGCATTTTATAGAGATATTTTTTAAATAAAATTTATAGTCTTCTAAAATGTTTTTCATTCAAATAACTTGTGCATAACATGCACCTAGTGCTACATATTCAGTCTCGAGTTTAGATAATACAACAGAATTTTATTTTTTTGGAAAATCAAGAAATAAGTGCATGTCCTAGGAGTTGACATGTTCTAAAGGTGCTTTTTCTATCTATGCTACTGTTAGGATCAAGGGTCAGCACTAAGAGAGGGGGGGGGGGGGGGGTGGGGGGGCGGGGTGAATTAGTGCAACGGTAAAAACTATGTCGGTTTGAAAAACTTCATACAATAAAATTTGTTTCCGACGAAAAACTGATTTCGGAAACTTAACTTGAAAGCGTACATGGTGAATTGAAGGCAATAAGCTATTAAAGAGGTTTGCAGCATGTAAATGGCAGGAAGTAAATGCAAACCAGAGTTTTAGAGTGGTTTGGTCAACGTGACCTACATCTACTTTTGGCTTCCTCCTCCGACGAGGTCACCGGCATCCACTAGAGGCCTTCCTTCAATAGGCGAAGGCCAATCACCTTTTACACCCTTCTTTTCCTTTTACCAGGTTTAAGAGATAACCCTTACAAGTGTTAGGATCAAGAGCACTAAGAGGATGGGGGGGTTGTGAATTAATGCAGCGGAAAACTTTCGTTGGTTTAAAACGATATTTGTACGATAAGGCATTTTTGATGAAAATCGTTTCGGAAAGTTCTTAAACTTAAGATTAAACAAAAGTATAGTTGAAGTAAAGCAACGAAGGTAGTTTGCAGTTAAGAAAGAGAGCATAATATAAATGCAAACCGAGATTTAGAGTGGTTCAGTCAATCTTGACCTATATCCACTTTTGGCTTCCTCCTTCGATGAGGTCACCGACGTCCACTAGAGGCCTTCCTTCAATAGGTAAAGGCCAACCACCCTTTTACAGTTTTACTCCTGTTGACGGGCTTAGGAGACAACCCTTACATATTTCCACTCCTCTCTTGAATGATCAAAACTTAGAAGAAAAGAGGGAGAAGAACTTCTAGCCTTTTACAACACTTTTAAGCTCTCAAATTTTCAGAATAAATGCAAGCTTTCGGTGCCCTTTCATGTAGGAAAGGGTCGGGTTTATATAAGCCCTCAACTGGTTTGAATTTGGAGCTCAAAAGTGTCATCTCACGGATTTTCGGGGTCTTGGCAGTACCACCACCAGAACTAGGCGGTACTACCGCCTAACACTGCTCGGAGACCAAGCTCAGCTGGTACCATCATTTGACAGGGGCGGTACCATTGCTTGACTTCGCTCAGAGACCGAGCTTCTGGGCGGTGCCACCATCGGCCCTAGCGGTGCCACCACCGGTTAGGAAATCTAGGTCCGAATAGGTTGATCTATTCAGCCCAATTTGGGTCTGTCAAGGGCCCAATTGGCCCCAGATTAAGTTAATGGGATCACCTCCCATTCCTAACTTAATCTTTATGCTAACTATGACATTTAAGATATTAATACTGCAACTCGTGTTCCGGTGCATCAATCGTTTCTTCCGACGAACCCTCAACGATTCTCCGGTGGACTTTCGGCAAACTCTTGGACTTGCGACGATCCTCTTGGCGAGTTCTGACGAGCTTCTTTAGCAAGCTCCTAGACTTCTCGGATTTGTTCCCGTAGAACCTCCGATGACCGTCCGGACTTCCATCGAACTCTCGAACCCCCAACGTGATCTTGGTCTTGACTCCAGCGCAACACCTACTGCATATCTTACTGCCATCATAGTTAATCCTGCACACTTATCTCAATATATGGATTAGATAACCAAATGACAATTGACTTAATCATCAAAATTCAAGATTCAACAATCTCTCCCTTTTTGATGATGACAATCAATTGATGACGGAGTTAACATTAACTCTCCCTATCTATATGTCATACTTGAGATAAGTCATTCTTGAATTCAAAGCATTTGAATTCAAGAGACATATTGATAAGTTAAATTTATTTAACCTTATCAATACTCCCATCATGATTCCTATTGTAATCACATCAAATATTTAAGTTAGGAATTGATTTTCTTTCCTTACTTGTTATTATAATTTAAGGAAATCCTAATCTACTTCCTTGTTTGTTGATATGAATTAAGGAAATAACTAGTAAGTATTCCAAATATGATGATATCATATTTGGTAGTATATTAAATGGAAATAATTTATATTAAATAAATACGAAAATTAAAATTTATTTCCCTTAATAGAGGCTCACCTCCTATTTAAAGGGGAGGGATCTCTCTCTCCTTCGTTCCTCACCTAGTCGAGCCTAGCAGCGGGAGGAACAAGGAGTTACACCCTGTTGACAAGAGAACGAGGAGTTACACCCTGTTGACAAGAGGTAGGTTTTCCCTACCTTTCTTAAAAGTTTTAGCTTTTATTTTGATTCTTTAAATGTTGAAAGTTTTATAGTTTGAAAAATGTGTATCAATTCTTTAAATGTCAAATTTTTTTGTATTAAAGTAATCAGTTAAAGTTTTCAAAATATTCTCTGACCCATGATTAAGGTTTTTATTGTAGAATTAAATATGTTAAAAAGGTATATGTTTTATATGATATATTTTCTGTATTACAGTTTATCTTTAATCTTATCTGGATTAAAATCTTGTTAGACTAGAATATGTTATCTAAAATCGCTTTTTGATATTCTTTGATCTGAATTTTAAAATATATTATTCTGAATGATTTAAAATATGACTAGAATATGTTGAAATTTTATGTGTTGAAAACATGAATTTTATTTGAATTTAGAAAGCTATTTCCTTGTGTTAAAAACTTATCTCCTAGTCCCTCTTTTAATGTCTTATGATTTCTAGTCAAATTGAGAATGTTATTTCTTTGTATTAAAACTTTTCTCTTCATCTATCTTTTAATGCATTATTATGTTTTCATATATGTTGTTAATGGGTATATGCTATGACTAGTCCATGGGCTAAGGTTGGATCAGTTTTATGTAATGCATGCTCAATCATGTATAATGCACATGACTAATAGATGGACTGGCTCAATCTAGCCCAATATTATTGTTGAACTTGAGCCCAAATATTGATTGAATTAAACTATACTTGATTAGTCTAGATCAATTCAGGGTGATTCGGAATTGATTGACTTATTCAAGTTAGTTTAACCTAAATTGAACTTAATCTAGTCTAAATTATACTAGTCTAGGGTGGTTCCAGACCAGTTAAATAAGGATTAGAGATCAGTTCAGTTAGGCTCTAGTAAATCGAGTTCAATTGAATCGATTAAACTAGAGTTTAAGTCAATTGAGGGTTAATTTATATTATTTGATATTGATGATTTTTGAAAGAGACGTTTTAAATATGTTATTTCATCCCGAAATGGATATGACCAGTGTGAGATTATATTCCTGCCAAGAGCAGGTAGGGCGATTCCCTTCGGGGATTAGCGGGCCGTCAGACGTGGCGGCTGGACGGTTCCTCCATCCGCTGTTGGGAGGAACGTGTCCCCACTTTGGCGGGTGTGGGACACCACTCCATCCGTTGTTGGGAGTGTGATATGAGTTTGCCTCCATCCGCTGTTGGGAGAACACAAACTCATCCCGTAGGATAAAGCCTCTCCATCCGCTGTTGGGGGAGTGCTCCTTCGGGTACTTGATATACGCCAATGGGATGATTGATTGAATTTTGGTCATGTATTTATCTTGATTTGACTTTTGGGGTTCCTACTCAGCGTTGCTGAATTTTCTTTGTTTTTGATTTTGAGAGCAGCCTCCCTCTAGTACTAAATCGGATTCCAGTGGAGAGCGAACATTCCTCTACCGCTAGGTAGAGCCACTTGGATGACTCTTGAAGTTAACTTTTCTATTTGTAATTTGATGAATAAATGAATTGTAATAAATGGTTATAGATGATGAATAAAGTGATGTTTATTTATTTGGCCTGTGTGAAAATATATGAAAAAAAAAAAAAATTCAGGATGTGACAATTTTTATGGTATCAGAGCATGGTCTAGGGCCTGTAGGTGTATTAGGTCCCTTGATTGACTTTAACCAATGATTGTCTTTAACCTATTATAAGAGTAATAGAGCCAATTCCAAAGATTAGTGGTTTTATCACTCGGGGTGCTCATGGTCGTAATGCTACTAGTGTACGCACTCGGAGAGGTGTTCATACAAATAATATGTTGGAAACTCTTTGACAGTTGATCAGATATATAGAAACTGTGTTATTACTATTAAAGGTCATGATTTGCTAGTAGATCTTATTATACTAGAATTTCAAGATTTCGATGTTATCTTGGGTATGGACTGACTTTCAACATACCATGCAAGTGTCGATTGTTTCCGGAAGACTATTACTTTTTCACCCTTAGATCAACCATCTTTCAAGTTCATTGGGATTCAGGAAAAGTTCCCTTATATTATTTCAGCTTTGAGTGCTACCCAATTATTACTCAAAGGATGTTAGGGATACTTGACCTTTATTTTTGGAGAAGAATCTAAGAAGCCAGTATTAAAAGACATCCCCATTGTACGGGATTTTCCAGATGTTTTTCCCAAAAATCTACTTGCACTACTACAAAATAGATAGATTGAATTTACAATTGATCTTACCTGGCACTGCACCTATTTCTAAACCTCCGTATATAATGACACCAATTGAGTTGGAGGAGTTAAAGAAACAGATCCAAGAGCATTTGGATAAGGGTTTTATTCGATCTAGTGTATCACCTTGGGGTGCCCCTATCCTATTTGTGAAGAAGAAAGATGGATCTATGCGACTATACATCGATTATAGACAACTCAAGTGACCATAAAGAATAAATATCCCCTTCCCCGAATAGATGACCTATTTGATCAACTTCAAGGTACTCAGGTATACTCGAAAATTGATTTAAGATTTGGGTATCATCAACTGAAGATAAGGGAAGGAGACGTACCAAAAAAAAAAAAAAAAAAAAAAACTACTTTTAGAACAAGATATGGTCATTACGAATTCTTAGTAATGCCTTTTGGACTCACAAATGCACCGACTGCCTTCATGGATCTTATGAATAGGGTGTTCCACCCTTATCTTGATAAATTTGTAATTGTGTTCATTGATGATATCTTGATCTACTATAAAAGCATAGCAGAGCATGAACACCATCTTAAGATAGTTTTGGAAGTCCTAAGGCAAGAGAGACTATATGCCAAACTAAGCAAGAGCAACTTCTGGCTCAATGAAATTATGTTTCTCGGTCATGTAATTTCAAGTGCTGGTATATCTGTTGACCCTCATAAGATTGAAGCCGTGATAAAATGGAAGCAACCTTCTAATGTTTCAGAGATTAGAAGCTTTTTAGGTTTGGTTGGATACTATAGAAGATTCGTAGAAGACTTTTCAAAAATAGTAGCACCATTGACCAGATTGACACAAAAGAACATAAAGTTCATGTGGGATGATAAATGTCAACAAAGTTTTCAAGAATTGAAGAAGGAATTAACCAGTGCTCCTATATTGGTGATTCCTTCGGGGGGAGAAGGTTTTGTAGTGTATAGCGACGCCTCACTACAAGGGCTTGGTTACGTTCTAATACAAAACGAGAGGGTAGTTGCTTATGCATCGAGGTAATTAAAGCCTCATGAGAAGAACTATCCTACTCATGACTTAGAGTTAGCAACTATCATTTCTGCACTGAAAATTTGGAGGCATTATCTCTATGGACAAACTTTTGAAATCTTCACGGATCATAAGAGTCTCAAATATATTTTCACACAGAAAGATTTAAATATGAGACAAAGAAGGTGGTTGGACTTTCTAAAGGATTATGATTTTAATATCAACTACCATCCTGGGAAAGCTAATGTAGTTGCTGATGCCTTAAGCAGAAATACCTATAGTCTTGTAGCCTATATGAATATTCAAAGGAATTCTATGATGACGGAGTTGGCAGACTTAAAACTTAAACTTTTATCGGAAATAAATAAAGGTTTTCTTGCGTGTCTGATGGCACAATCATATTTGGTGGAAAAGGTTAAAGAAAGTCAGAAGGAAGATACATATCTTCAAATGATAGTTAAGGACATAGCTCAAGGATCTAGACCTGAATTCCTCCAAGCCGAAGATGGTTCTATTACATTCCATAATCGACTTTGTGTTCCCGAAAGCCATCTAGTAAAGATGCAATTATTGGATGAGGCACATAGATCAAAATTTAATATCCATCCCGGGACTACTAAGATGTATCGAGATTTACACCAAAACTATTGGTGGCGTGGTATGAAGAGAGATATAACAGAGTTTGTTTCTAAATGTCTGATATGTCAACAGGTGAAGATAGAACATCGAGTACCTGCGGGAAAGTTGCAAAGGATTTCGATTCCTGAATGAAAGTGGGAGCAAGTCACTATGGATTTTGTGACAAGATTACCCAAGACTGTGAAAGGATATGACGGAATTTAGGTAATAGTAGACAGACTTACTAAATCTGCTCACTTCCTTCCTATTAACAAGAAGTATTCATTGGATAAACTAGCAAGCTTATATATTAAGAAAATCATTCGATATCATGGGGTGCCAGTTAGCATTATCTCAGATAGAGATCCAAGATTCACCTCTAAATTTTGGGGAAGTCTACAAAAATCTTTGGGCACGCAGTTAAAGTTTAGTACAGCTTTTCACCCCCAAACTGATGGCCAATCTGAAAGGACAATACAAACTCTTGAAGACCTCTTAAGAGCATGTGCTTTGGACTTTGGTGGGAGTTGGGATATGTACTTGCATCTAATTGAGTTTTCTTATAATAATAGTTACCACTCTAGCATACAGATGGCTCCATTTGAAGCTCTTTATGGAAGAAAGTACAGATCACCTGTATATTGGGATGAGGTGGGAGAACGGAAGCTTTTGGGGCCTCAATTAATTCAAAAAGATGCTGATAATATTCGAATTATATACCAAAGATTATTAACAGCTCAAAGTCGTCAGAAAAGTTATGCAGATCGAAGACGAAGAGATCTAGAGTTCGAAATTGGTGAGCACATCTTCTTAAAGGTGTCGCCAACCAAGGGAGTTATGAGGTATGGTCAAAGGGGAAAGTTAGCCCCAAGATTTATTGGCCCATTTGAGATCATACAAAAGGTTAGGCCTGTAGCATACAGATTGGCATTGCCCCCAGCTTTGGCTAGTATCCATGATGTATTTCATGTGTCTATGCTTCGAAGATATATCAGGGATCCATCACATGTCATATCTTACCAACCTCTACAATTACGAGATGATGCCACTTTTAGAGAACAACCAACCCAGATCTTGGAAAGAAAAGAACATGTTCTAAGGAACAAAATTATACCTTTGGTAAAGATTTGTTGGCAACACCATTCAGACCAAGAGGCAACATGGGAAAGAGAAGAAGATATGCAAGAGCAGTATCCTCATCTATTCTATTAAGGTAAGCTAAATTTGGGGACCAAATTTCCTATAGGAGGGGAGAAATGTAATCACATCAAATATTTAAGTTAGGAATTGATTTTCTTTCCTTACTTGTTATTATAATTTAAGGAAATCCTAATCTACTTCCTTGTTTGTTGATATGAATTAAGGAAATAACTAGTAAGTATTCCAAATATGATGATATCATATTTGGTAGTATATTAAATGGAAATAATTTATATTAAATAAATACGAAAATTAAAATTTATTTCCCTTAATAGAGGCTCACCTCCTATTTAAAGGGGAGGGATCTCTCTCTCCTTCGTTCCTCACCTAGTCGAGCCTGGCAGCGGGAGGAACAAGGAGTTACACCCTGTTGACAAGAGAACGAGGAGTTACACCCTGTTGACAAGAGGTAGGTTTTCCCTACCTTTCTTAAAAGTTTTAGCTTTTATTTTGATTCTTTAAATGTTGAAAGTTTTATAGTTTGAAAAATGTGTATCAATTCTTTAAATGTCAAATTTTTTTGTATTAAAGTAATCAGTTAAAGTTTTCAAAATATTCTCTGACCCATGATTAAGGTTTTTATTGTAGAATTAAATATGTTAAAAAGGTATATGTTTTATATGATATATTTTCTGTATTACAGTTTATCTTTAATCTTATCTGGATTAAAATCTTGTTAGACTAGAATATGTTATCTAAAATCCCTTTTTGATATTCTTTGATCTGAATTTTAAAATATATTATTCTGAATGATTTAAAATATGACTAGAATATGTTGAAATTTTATGTGTTGAAAACATGAATTTTATTTGAATTTAGAAAGCTATTTCCTTGTGTTAAAAACTTATCTCCTAGTCCCTCTTTTAATGTCTTATGATTTCTAGTCAAATTGAGAATGTTATTTCTTTGTATTAAAACTTTTCTCTTCATCTATCTTTTAATGCATTATTATGTTTTCATATATGTTGTTAATGGGTATATGCTATGACTAGTCCATGGGCTAAGGTTGGATCAGTTTTATGTAATGCATGCTCAATCATGTATAATGCACATGACTAATAGATGGACTGGCTCAATCTAGCCCAATATTATTGTTGAACTTGAGCCCAAATATTGATTGAATTAAACTATACTTGATTAGTCTAGATCAATTCAGGGTGATTCCGAATTGATTGACTTATTCAAGTTAGTTTAACCTAAATTGAACTTAATCTAGTCTAAATTATACTAGTCTAGGGTGGTTCCAGACCAGTTAAATAAGGATTAGAGATCAGTTCAGTTAGGCTTTAGTAAATCGAGTTCAATTGAATCGTTAAACTAGAGTTCAAGTCAATTGAGGGTTAATTTATATTATTTGATATTGATGATTTTTGAAAAAGACGTTTTAAATATGTTATTTCATCCCGAAATGGATATGACCAGTATGAGATTATATTCCTGCCAATAGCAGGTAGGGCGATTCCCTTCGGGGATTAGCGGGCCGTCAGACATGGCGGCTGGACGGTTCCTCCATCCGCTGTTGGGAGGAACGTGTCCCCACTTTGGCGGGTGTGGGACACCACTCCATCCGCTGTTGGGAGTGTGATATGAATTTGCCTCCATCCGCTGTTGGGAGAACACAAACTCATCCCGTAGGATAAAGCCTCTCCATCCGCTGTTGGGGGAGTGCTCCTTCGGGTACTTGATATACGCCAATGGGATGATTGATTGAATTTTGGTCATGTATTTATCTTGATTTGACTTTTGGGGTTCCTACTCAGCGTTGCTAAATTTTCTTTGTTTTTGATTTTCAGAGCAGCCTCCCTCTAGTACTAAATCGGATTCCAGTGGAGAGCGAACATTCCTCTACCGCTAGGTAGAGCCACTTGGATGACTCTTGAAGTTAACTTTTCTATTTGTAATTTGATGAATAAATGAATTGTAATAAATGGTTATAGATGATGAATAAAGTGATGTTTATTTATTTTGCCTGTGTGAAAATATATGAAAAAAAAAAAAAAAATTCAGGATGTGACACCTATCATGATATATCTCTCTGAAAATGATATCAAGCCTTGATATCTATTTTCACGTCTTACATTTCAAATATGAAAGATTACAATCGTAGCAATTTATCATAAGATAAGATATCAACAAATAAAATTACGATGTAAGCTCTTGATATCTTAATATAATGCAAACATTTCAAGTGTATAGTAATCATAGCATTTCATCATATGGCAAGATATCAAAATTGTAAAATTACGATGTAAGCTCTTGATATCTTAACACAATGCAAATATTTCAAGTGTATAGCAATCATAGCATTTCATCACATTGCAAGATATCAACATTGTAAAATTGCAATGTAAGCTCTAGATATCTTTTCATTAATGCAAACATTTCACATGTATAGCAATTCTATCATTAATTTACTACATATTTTAAGATATCAATATCATAAAATTACGATGCAAGCTTTTGATATCTTAAAATAATGCAAATATAGCAATGATAGCAATTCTATCATCAATTTACCATATATTTCTCCCCTTTTGTCATTAGCAAAAAGAAGAATGATTTAAGCAAATTTTAAGCATAAGTGTGGTAATGATTCATATCATAAAAAGATTCATATCATTTTTCAACAATAAGTGATAGGATACCAATTATAAAAATTTTTCAAGCAAACATGACATGAAGATAGCTTTCATTACTTCTTCCCTTTTATTTGTCATTAATGTTTTGCATGAAGGAGGAAAGCCATTGTGAACTTACTTGAATGAAGTTAAAATGATAAGAGATTAAATCATACTTCATTTTAAAAATCTTTGTTCATCAAGAAGGAATTCATAAGAAGGAATCATTTCATCAAATCCATTTCTCGAAAAAATATTTTTCACAAGGTAAATCTATGAGAGATGCATTTGTTAATTGATTCCATATGTCAAAAATCAATAATATGAAACAAACTTAATATGACATAGGCTTATGAAAGCTACATTAAGTCTAGAAGAGAAATACTAAATTATGTATTGTTAAGATCAAGAAAGTTCGAAAGTAAAATTTAACACATTCATTCATTCGGACAAGGTTTTGCTATGGATTTTCAAACATAATCATGAAGGTAAAACATGCTCATCATCCTGGAAGTTTTGCATCCAAAACACATAATTTCTAACATGTTATTAATGCATGTAATCGTGTAAAATCCTCATCATAGCAATTAAGTGATTGATCATTGAATCAAGAAAGTCCGAAAAATAAATTTAATATGTTCATGCATTCGGACAAAGTTTTGTAGTACTCAAGGATTAAGAATCTGATATATGAATGAACCTTCTCAAATCACAATGAGAGTATAACATGCTCATCATGGAAACCAAGGCACAAGATTTTCAACTTATAAAGTAAGCATGCTATTGAAGCATTCAATCATGTCAAATTTGTGTAAAATTCTCAACGTGGAATTTAAGTGATCAAGGAAAATCCGAAAATGAGTAGCATAAAGAGATTCAAGGAAAATCTAAAAACGGTGTTCAATTAATATTCCTAACTTTGTATAAGCTCACCAAATAATATATCAAGTAAAACATATCAAGGATTACCAATCATCAAGGCAAGGGGCATTTTGATCAAGGTGAGTAGTATAAAGAGTTTACAACAACATAATGTTACTACAAGACAAGAAGAATTTATGTCCACATATACATGTTCATTCAGGTGGTGAAAAATTAAAATGCCTAAATAAATAGTCAAATTGTTGATGAATTTGCTGCAGCTCAAATAGGATTTGATCTTGCCGATATTCAAGTCGATCTTATCTTTGTTCAAAGCGATCCATCCGAATCTCTATGTCTTCGATAGATAATGCTGGAGCTTGCTCAAATGGATGTGATTCCTCAAAGGGACCAGTTGGAAGAGATTGAGTACCCCTAAAGATTAGTATCTCTGGTTCTGGTTCAGGTTGAGGGGGATTAGTTCTTCTAGGTGTCACGACCCGACAAAATATCGACAATATTTAAGATCTTCATCACAACAAACCCAGGATCCAAACACATATTTGAGGTCACTAAGAAAACATTCAGATCAAAAATTTCACCTCTATAATCTACCAATTCATAACCCTGTGCAATTCATAAACATAGCATACATCACTCGATAATTCATACAATCTGAACTCAACTCACCAAATAAAAACCACAATATAAATCCACAAGTGGGGAAATCTATGCAGTCACCAGAATCATCGATTTACCATAAGTTCATATCATTACACGAATTTAATTTAACATTCCAAAATCCTATACACAAGGGATCCTTTATCTTACACAAAATCCACAGGTCTAGATTCATCGTCACATTTCATAATATGCGGAGTATTTTATACAACAAATACACATATGCTAACAAGGATCTGCCCAAAATCTTCTAAACTTTCCACTGCCTCAGCCCATTCTTAACATTTAAGCAAGCGATACGCTATCCTGAAAAATTTATCAACAAACGGGGTGAGCATAAAGAGCTCAGCAAGTGACTAACATATCCATATCAAAATAGTACAATTTCCAAAGTGGTGCAGTTTCAAAATACATGGCAGAATATACGATTTTGTAGACATAATATCATTAGGAGCAAAAACACAATTGTCCCTTCAATCATACATATTTGGTTCATAACAGATAGGGCATAGAGTAATTGGAGCATATCAGAAATAAAGGAAACATAACAGAGCTTATCAATGGCATATAAAATGTTCCGAAGCATATCAACGGCATATGGAACATTTCGAAACAAAATCATCAAGGAATGAAGCCTTTCAGAGCATATCGGTACACATATCGTACAAAAGCTCAAACGTCGTCCTTGACGTTGCAATCATATCAATCTTATCCAGAGTATGAACAGAAACAAACTCACCAAAACTCTGGATGTCATATCAAACATATAGAGGGTGTAGTGGGATCTCAGTCAGAATGTGATTCATCCATTTCTGAATGACCACTTGACAAAAGTCTCCCACGTCTGGGAGCTCCATCCACCCACGTCTAGGTGAAGTCAAAGGGGGCCAGCAGAGCATCGCAGGCTCTAATCACATACCCACGTAGCGGGCAACAAGCGCAAACAGAATATCCCTCATAGCGGGACCCCACATAGCGGGCAAATAGCGCATACCCTTTACCATTTCTGGCAAAGGTCCAGACAATCCCACACACCAGAGTACAAAAGGGCAGTTTCAACAATAAGTAGCATACATCGGAAGCACACGCGGAACAACGAAGCTTACATGTGCCTTTTTAAGAACAAATGACGCAAGGAACAAATCTCTCACAAATGTATTCATATTAGAAAGGAAAATGGAAGCAAGAGTGTACAGGGAATCCAATTATAGTTAGCTCAATTCAAATAAGAAGGTTAGATGAATTCAAGTAATCAAAGGAATAGAACAGAATACGCGAAATCGACCAAAGCTCGATTTCGGACAGAATTCCAGTGGCACATCAAACAAATATTTCAGAATAACAATTTTGCTCCAATACCCATAAGAAGACTATGGTCAAACCATATATCAATCTATATTCGGATGGAACAGATTTCATATGAAACAGGGCTCCCAACACAGAGTTACCTCTGATTTGGTAACACAAGGTCAAAATCACAATCACTGTTTTGTAGAATTTATAGGGTCGGATTCAACAGATAATAGGGTAGGCAATTGAATTCCAAAATTTTCAAACCATATGTCAAAAGAAATATTTTCAAGTCTAGTTTCAAATAAAATCAGTTTGATACAAATCAGAATTTTCAACAGGGAGTTATAGGCATTTTAGTAGCGATAGGTCAGAAATCTTGAACTCTGTTTTACAGCGTCTATAGGCTCATTTGAAAAAAATGTTTGGGTAAGTATTCGGTGTCCAAAATCTACAAAATCGGTGTCAAAAGAAAGACATAAGAGTCTAATTACAAACAAAATAGTTCCTGCCTGAATTCACATCTTATACTAAAACTTACAGCCGAAGCAGTGTATAGGAGTCAGTTTACCGAAAATATTTCAGAATCCATGGTTTTAGGTCCAAAAAGAGTCATATCAGTTTCAAAACAGAAATCTTCCAATTTATTTTGAATCAACATAAAAACAGAGTCTAATACTTCTGTAGGATGGGGTTAGAACACTTGCCTTTGCAAATTTTGACCCGAAGTGACAAGATTAAAGCAAAAACCCTAAAAGCCCCAATTTTTTTTTCTCTTCTTCTTCTTCTTCTTCTTCTTCTTCTTCTTCTTCTTCTTCTTCCTTTCTTTCTTTCCCTGATCACCCACGAGCTGTCTCCTCTGCTTCCTTAAGAACGAAGGCAGAGAGGCTTAAGCAGTGGAATTTGTCATTTGGTGCATTTTGCAGTTTAGTCCTTGTTTTTATCATATTCACGATTAGGTCCTTAGGGTTTATATATAGGTCCTCAGATTCTTTTTTCTCTTTTTTTTTTTTGAACAGATCTCCCAAATCTTACAAATAAGTTACCTCTGATTCATACTCTATTTCTTTTGTCAATTAAAATAGATGCTTACATTATCACCAGAAATTTATACGAACATTCAGAAATGAGGGGTGTTACACTAGGCATTCTAACCCACATACCATTTCTAAATATACATCTCATTCGATGAAGTAGATTTTTATTTATTATGCTAAATCTATCTACTTTTATCACCTCTTCGTTGGGTGGTATTGGAATATCATAGGCATTAAGTTTTCTAGTGATTATGCCACTATATGGAAGCATCATATATTTTTTAGATATTTCTATCATATTTTGTTGGATAAGGTAACTAAAATAGTCGTTATGTCCTTTCATGATCCAGTACATGATTCCTAGTTCCATTTGACTCACTTCATCATAATGGTATTGTTTAGGGAGAATGATACTAATTAGGATATGATGAAGTACTTTGGTGTTTAATGGTAATAGATGTTCATAGCTTTTAGGAAGTCTCACTAAGTTGGGATTATAAAAAATTGTTCCTAAGGTATTGTTAGGACTCTAGCTAGGAGAGTCCTAATTGAGAGGGACATTCATGTAAAACTGTTAGGACTCTAGCTAGGAGAGTCCTAATTGAGAGGGACATTCTGTTAAGACTCTAGCTAGGAGAGTCCTAATTGAGAGGGGCATTCATGTAGGAGGTGTTTTCTTAGAGAAGAATTAGGAGTTGTAAGGGAATAGGAGTCTTGACTAGGAGTCCTATTAGGAGTTGGTTAGAAGTAAGAGTCTTAAGTAGGAGTCCTATTAGGAGTTAGGGTTTAGAAGCCCTATAAATAGCCATGTATTCCTTCTCTTTTCTTAAGCAATAGATGAATCTTTTCTGTAGCCTTTGAGCAGCAACTTGGAGGGAGGAACTCCTATAGAGTTCCAAGGAGGCCGATCCCCTAAAGAGATCAACCCCAAGTTTAGAATTTGCAAGGGTTCTAACACCTGGTATCAGAGCAGCATTTTTGGCATCTCGCTGCCCTTCCACTGCCATCCATCAGCCCTCCACAACCGCCCAAAGCAATTCCCACAATTGCTTAAAAGATCATCGTCGAATTCCTCCATCATCTCCACCACCGCGGATCATCTTTTGATCTCCCCGTGAATTGCAACAGGTTCTGGTTTCCTACCTTACTGCTGCTGCAATTTAGTTATCCTTATTCGAAAATCTAAAAAAAAAAAAGAAAACTGTTCCTATATTGCTGCATAAACCTTTCGTCACAAAGTTTTCATCTCTACGACGAAAGATACATTGCAGAATTCTAGCCGCATAACATCATCTGTTTGATCTTGCTACTGTACTTTTTCTATCCAAATTTCTATGAAATTTTTATAACATCTTTGACACTTCGTAACAGCAGATTTCCCTTTGGTTTTTTCGAAAAATTCTCAATATAAATCATTGATCTTTTACGTCTAATCTGCTATACTTGAAAATCTGCACTGTAAAATTTCAACCGCATAACACTATTTGTTTGATCTTGATACTATATTGTTTCTATCCAAATCTCTTTGAAATTTTTATGATAGCTTTGACACTTCCTAATAGTAGAATTCCCTTTGGTTTCATTAAAAAATTCTCAATATAAACCACTGATCTTTTACGTCCAATCTGCTATACTTCAAAATCTGTGCTGCAGAAAATTTCAGCCGCATATTGTTGCCTTAACCCATCTATTTGCAATCTTTTTTGAATGAAATTTCTTATACACTTCATAGATCATCTTAGCTTCCATCTATGATTGATCTATTAAGAAATTCATCTCTAAAAATGATTTTGTGTTGCTGTAAGTTTTCATCGTAACCCGTTGAAATTTCTCAACGAGAATTCTGCAATCGCAACTTGCACCAATTTCCTTGCTGTTATTCTGCCGAAATTTTCTTGATTAAATTAGATATCCTTGCTGCCATATAAACTGTGATTTTACTATCAATTCCCTCCTCAATTCTCTCAAATTTTTGGTGGAAATTACGTCGAGAAATCGTTGTTTCTTCAACGATAATTCTACTCTTACAAGACAGCACATACTTGCTGCAACTTCCACTTATTTCTATCAAACCTTTGCTACCATCTACCATAGATCCAAAACTTTCATCTACAGACCTAAAACTCCACCAAACCACACCCTCAAACTACACCCAAAATAGCCACAAAACAAGCCTAAACCGTAGCCTACATCCACCGATCTACCAACCCTTTCGACCATCACCTCTCTCAACCTGTACATGCCTTTAACCTGACAACAAAAGAGAGATCTTAACATCATAGATTTGGAGGCATATACTATGACATCTAAGGAGGCAATCAATGCTAAATTCGAAGCTTTGGAGGCGCGAATGGAGGATAAGATTCGGACGCTCTTTACCGAACTCAGATTGGGCCGACCACTAAGCCCAAAAAAATCATATCACGGAGAGAGCTTTGCCCAATCGCACCAGGCCCAAAGAGATGAGTTCCAAGGGAGGGGAGGCTCTATGACTGACCCCAACTATCTATGCATGAGAGTGAACTTCCCTAGATGGGAAGAAGGAGACCCGATTAGTTGGATCTCTCGCACGGAGCGATATTTTCAGTACCACAAAACCGCGGATGCATCTATGGTGAAAATTGCAGCTATACATCTTAAAGGGGATGCTATACAGTGGTTTGACTGGTTTGAACATACTTATGGAGTCCTTTCATGGCAACAATTCAAAGAAGGACTGCTGATCCGCTTCAGACCAACTGATTACGAGAATATTGATGGACAACTAGCAAAGATCCGATAAACCTCTACCATTCAGGAGTACCAAACCAGGTTTGAAAGGTTATCTAATCAAACTCATGATTGGTCTCAAAAACAGCTATTGAGGACCTTCATTGAGGGCTTGAAGCCGAAGATCCGAGGAGAAGTTAAAGTGCGACAACCGTATACGCTTATGGCAGCCATCTCTTTCGCAAGACATCAAGAGGAGCAATTGAACAATGAAGCTCGGAGGACTAGGGTCGCTCCTCAACTAGTAATATTGAAACCCTTAGCCCCCCCTACTATTGACCAAGTCCCTACACCAAAGAGGTTAACAAGAGAAGAGCTTCGGGAGCGATATGCGAAGGGGTTATGTTGGCATTGTGACGAGCCGTGGAGCCGTGAGCATCGCTGTAGTAAAGGAGGACTTCTTATGATTGAACCGATAAAAGAAGAGGTCATTGAACATTCAGAAGAGAGCCTTGAACATGAAGAAAAAGATGCAGAAGAAGAGCCATAACCGACCGAAGTTACGGTACATACACTAGCTGGCTACTCAAACCCGCAAACGATGAAAGTTGGAGGCCTTCTCAAACAACAACCGATCCTTGTTCTCATTGACACGGGCAGCACTAATAACTTCCTAAACAGTAAGGTTGCTGTCCATATAAACTTACCTATTGAGAATTGCAGCAGGTTTGTCGTTAAGGTCGCCAACGGACAGATTTTGAAGTGTGATCATAGGTGCCCGCAGATGAAACTGTTGCTGCAGGACCAAGAGATAATTGCAGATTTCTTCCTCCTCCCTCTTGATGATCATGAGGCCATACTCAGAATTAAATGGTTGATGACATTAGGTGATATTTCTTGAAATTTTATGCAACTATTTATAAAATTTTACAATAAGGAGAAACAGGTGATACTGCATGGGAAACGTGAGGGCGACGTAACGATGATTTGCGCATAACAAATGGAGAAGGTTTTGCATAAATCATGCAAGGGCTTTTTGGTACAACTTGAGCAGCAAATTAAAGGAGAGCCAATAGAATTTGAAGTTCCAAACCTATTTCCTTTGCTTGCTGAATTTTCAGATATATTTGACGAGCCGCACAACCTACCTCTTACTCGTCGGCATGATCATTGTATAATGATTTTTCTAGTCAAATCTCCAGCAAATACTCAGCCATATCGGTATCCACATCTCCAGAATGATAAAATAGAAAGGATTTTAAAAGAGATGCTTGAAACAGGAGTTATTCGGCCAAGTTGCAACCTCTACTTTTCACCGGTGCTACTTGTACACAAGATGGACGGAACATGGCGAATATGCATTGATTACCGAGCTCTCAATGGCATAACCATCAAGAACAAATACCTTATTCCAATAGCAGATGAATTGCTAGATGAAAGGGAGCATAAATCTTCACAAAGCTGGACCTTCGATCCGGGTATTATCAAATATGAGTGTATGAAGAAGTCATACCGAAAACCGCCTTTCGAACACACAATGGCCACTACGAATTTTTACTTTCTTCAACAAAAGGTGAAATATCTTGGGCATATCATATCAGAGGAAGGTGTGACGGTGGACCCCTTCAAAATTGAAGCAATGCAAAACTGGCCTACCCCGAGGAACATAAAATTGCTACATGGCTTTTTGGGTTTAATAGGCTACTACCGTAAGTTCATGAAAAACTATGCACCACTTACTTCCTTACTGGAAAAAGATGTCTTCCAATGGTCAGACAAAGCCTCCACTGCCTTCGACAAACTTAAGGCAGCCATAACGACGACGCCGGTGCTAGCGCTACCATATTTCAACCGACCCTTCATCATTAAGGCCGATGCATCTGGAGAAAAAATGGGAGACGTTCTCATGCAAGATGGTCGACCACTCACATACATTAGCAAGACATTGTATCTCCCCTATCAAAACATGTTAACATATGATAAGGAGATGCTCGCCATTATGCACGCAGCAACGAGGTGGAGATCGTACTTGATCAGGCGATACTTTCAAATCAAGACCGACCATAAAAGCCTAAAATATCTCCTGGAGCAGAAGATATCTTCCCCCGAGCAGTAAAAATGGGTAACAAAACTTCTTGGATTGGATTATAAAATAACTTACAAAAAGTGGAAAGAGAATGTTGTTGCAGATGCGCTTTCGCAGCTACTTGAGCAAGCTAAATTTTCGATCGTTTTACTTCTAACCAGTGACTTCCTTGAGGATATTAAGATGGAATGGCAGGAAGATTCGGAGACCAGTAAGATACAAATAAAATTAGAGGAAGCACCAAGCTCCGTGGCTCATTACAATCGGGACTCAAAAGAATTATGCTATAAGGGACGCATTGTGCTTGTGACAAATTCTACTTGCATCTTCAAGAGCAGATTTTGGACAAAGTTATTCCATATGCAGGGTACTAAATTGAAAAGGAGTACGATATATCACCCACAAACCAACAGCCAGACGGAAGTTTTAAATAGGTGCTTAGAGACAGCCCAAAGCCACCCACCAAATATGACTACCCAAAGAGAACTCCAGACCCAGCCAAGTGCTATTATTGATCGACGGATCGTGACTCGACGACGACGACCCACTAATGAAGTGCTAATACAGTGGGCGAACCTACCAATAGAAGATGCCACATGGGAGAACTATGACGACTTGAAGATCAAATTCCCAGAATTCAAGAATCATCAGCCTCGAGGACAAGGCTGATTTGAAGAGGGCGGGTCTGTTAGGACTCTAGCTAGGAGAGTCCTAATTGAGAGGGACATTCATGTAAAACTGTTAGAACTCTAGCTAGGAGAGTCCTAATTGAGAGGGACATTCTGTTAGGACTCTAGCTAAGAGAGTCCTAATTGAGAGGGGCATTCATGTAGGAGGTGTTTTCTTAGAGAAGAATTAGGAGTTGTAAGGGAATAGGAGTCTTGACTAGGAGTCCTATTAGGAGTTGGTTAGAAGTAAGAGTCTTAAGTAGGAGTCCTGTTAGGAGTTAGAGTTTAGAAGCCCTATAAATAACCATGTATTCCTTCTCTTTTCTTAAGCAATAGATGAATCTTTTCTGCAGCCTTTGAGCAGCAACTTGGAGGGAGGAACCCCTATAGAGTTTTAAGGAGGCCGATCCCCTAAAGAGATCAACCCCAAGTTTAGAATCTGTAAGGGTTCTAACAGGCATCAACATATATGGTCTCAACTGTTTCATCATCCCATAGTCCTCTAAAATAACGACCTTTATCTTTTACAAGGATGCCTATCATGTCACAAATGAATTTATCCGTAATGGATATATGTTGTCCTAAGAGATAGGTAGACACCCTTTCTTCTTCATCTACATGTAGATTGTTGTAAAATAACCAAACAAGTTTAGGGTAGATGCGTTCGCTTATTTGTAGAATTGGGAGTAGATCTAGATTTGCAAACTATTGAATTGTCTCTAAATTGCTTAGTTTATTTAGATCAACATACTTTCCCTTATGAATATTTCTAAACTCTCTAGAAATAAATTTTTGGGCATGTAGTTTTGAATCAAAAAGTGTGGAATCAAAGTCTTCTTCTAATCTCCTCTTCCCTTTGTCCCTAGAGGATCTTCTAGAGCCCATAACTACTGCTATTTAGGAAGATAATAATGAGCAAGAGTAGATGATATAGAAATCAAAAGCCTCTTAGAGAATACGTTAGTTGAGATCTTTAAGAGGATGAAGGATTGATTCTTGATCTTGCACGAAATGGACAGTTTTTGGGCAGCTAAAAGGGAGGAATGTTGGTGGAGGAGAGTTTAGAGCTGCTAGGAGGAGAAGAGAATGAGTTGGGGTCAGTTCTACCATCGGCCCTAGCTCGGGTTTAAAAGGGGCAGATTGCGGGCGATGGCACCGTTGGCTGGGTGGTGCAACCGCTTGCCACCCATGACAGTAGGTGGTGCTACTGCCAGCTAGGCGGTGCCACCGCCTATAGGCAGTGCCACCGCCTATAGGTAGTGAGCACTACTTTCAGGGTTGTGTGGGCTGATGTGGATGTTTTCAATTTGAAGAGAGTTTTTATTTGTGGAGCAATCAACCTTAATTACATAATTATGTAAAAGTTTCCATCACAAGATGAGAAATTTCATACATTCATGATAGATCTTGTGAAGTGCATACTCTACTTCAAACGTCGTATAGAGTTTTCGTTGGACTCCTCTTCTTCGGACGCGCTTGAGTCATCCAACATTGCTTTGAGCGCCTTCTTCTTTGGTATTCTCATCTTGGCTTAGGGACAATCACTTTTGTAGTGTCCTAGCTTCTTGCATTTGTAGCAAATAACTTTTGTAGTGTCCTTTTTGGGTTCAAGTTTATTTTTAGTGTCATTTTTAAATTTATTTCTTTTAATAAATTTTTAAAATTTTCTTGTTAGAAGTGTCAAGTCATCGTCAAAGTCCTCATCACTTGAGTTTTCTCTCAAGTGGTCTTCTAGAGTTCTAAGTGTTATATCCTTCCTATTCTTTGGAAGGATGTCTTCTTGCTCTTCATGAGCTTTGCAAGTCATTTCGTAGGTCATTAATGACTCGATTAATTCTTCAAGAGGAAAGTTGTTTAAATCTTTAGCCTCTTGAATAACAGTGACTTTAGAGTCCCAATTCTTTGAAAGAGATCTTAGAATTTTATTGACAAGCTTAAAATCTGAAAAACTTTTACCGAGCCCTTTTAGACCATTGACGACATCCGTGAAATGGGTGTATATGTCGCCTATGGTCTCGCTCGGTTTCATTCGAAAAAGTTCATAAGAATGCACTAAAAGATTGATTTTTGACTCTTTCACTCTACTTGTACCTTCGTGAGTCACTTCAAGTGTATGCTAAATATCAAATAAAATTTCATAAATTGAAACACGATTGAACTCGTTTTTTTCAAGCGCACAAAATAAGGCATTCATACCCCTTGCATTAAGAGCGAAAGTCTTCTTCTCCAATTCATTTCAATCGATCATTGGAAGAGAAGACTTTGAAAATTCATTTTCAATAATATTCCAAAGTTCAAAATCCATGGAAATAAGGAAGATCCTCATTCAAGTCTTCCAACAGATATAGTCCGTCCCATTGAACATGGCCGGACGTGTAATAAAGTGACCCTCTTGGTTTCCGGCGTATGCCATATCTCTTGGGTTTTAATCCGATTGAGAGTGAACCCTGCTTTGATACCAATTGTTAGGATCAAGAGCACTAAAAGGGGGGGGGGTGAATTAGTATAGTGAAAAACTTTCGTTGGTTTAAAATGACGTTTGTACGATAAAAGTGTTTTCAATGAAAACCATTATGGAAAGTTCTTCAACTTAAGATCAAACAAAAGTATAGTTGAAGTAAAGCAACGGAGGTAGTTTGTAGTTAAGATAGAGAGCAGAATGTAAATGCAAATCGAGATTTAGAGTGGTTCGGTCAATCTTGACCTACATCCACTTTTGGCTTCCTCCTATGATGAGGTCACCGACATCCACTAAAGGCTTTCCTTTAATTGGCGAAGGCCAACCACCCTTTTATAGCTTTACTCCTTTTGACGGGCTTAGGAGACAACCCTTATAGATTTCCACTCCTCTCTTGAATGATCAAAACTTAGAAGAAAAGAGGGAGAAGAACTTCTAGCCTTTTACAATACTTTTAAACTCTCAAATTCTCAGAATAAATGTAAGCTTTCGGTGCCCTTTCATGCAGGAAAGGGTGGGGTTTATATAGGCCCCCAACTGGTTTGAATTTGGAGCTCAAAAGTATCGTCTTCTGGATTTCCGAGGTCCTAGCGGTACCACCGCCAGAACTGGATGGTACTATCACTTGACACTGCTCGGAGACTGAGCTCAGGTGGTACCACCACCTGATAGGGGCGGTACCATTGCCTGACTTCACTTGGAGACCGAGCTCAAGCGGTACTACCGCCTAACAGGGGCGGTACCATTACCTGAATTCGCTCGGAGACCGAGATTCTAGGCGGTGCCACCGCTAGCCAAGAAATCTGGGTCCGAATGGGCTGATCCATTCGGCCCAATTTGGGTCTGTCAACGGCCCAATTGGTCCCAGATTAAGTTAATGGGATCATCTCCCATTCCTAACTTAATCTTCATGCTAACTATGACATTTAAGACATTAATACTGCAACTCGTGTTCCGATGCATCAATCGCTTCTTCCGACGAGCTGCTAGCGAACTTCCGGCGAACATCTGACAAACCCTCGGCGATACTCCGGCGGACTTCCGGTAAACTCCTGAACTTGGGATGATCCTCTTGGCGAGTTCCGACGAGCGTCTTTAGCAAACTCCTGGACTTCTCGGATTTGTTCCCGTAGAACCTCCGACGACCGTACGGACTTCCATTGAACTCTCGAACCCTCAACGTAATCTTGGTCTTGACTCCAGTGTAACACCCACTGCATGTCTTACTGCCATCGTAGTTAATCCTGCACACTTATCTCAATATATAGATTAGATAATCAAATGACAATTGACTTCATCATCAAAATCTGAGATTCAACACTCAGTGTCATATTCTTCTTGTTCTTTGGAAGGGTGCCCTCAAGCTTTTCATGAGCTTTACATGTCATTCCATAGGTCATTAGTGACCCAATTAGTTCTTCAAGAGGAAAATTATTTAGATCTTTGGTCTCTTGAATGACTGTTATTTTAGGGTCCCAACTTTTTGGAAGGGATCTTAAAATCTTATTAATAATTTTAAAATTTGAGAAACTTTTATAAAGTCCTTTTAGACCATTGATGATATCCGTAAATCGGGTGTACATATCTCCAATGATCTCACTCGATTTCATTCGAAACAACTCATAAGAATGCACTAAAAGATTAATTTTTGACTCATTCACTCTACTAGTGCCTTCATGAGTCACTTCGAGTGTGTGCCAAATGTCAAAAGCCATTTCATAAATCGATACTCGATTAAACTCATTTTTATCTAATACACAAAACAAGACATTCATAGCCTTTGCGTTTAAAGTGAAAGTTTTCTTCTCCAACTCATTCCAATCATTCATCAGAAGAGAAGACTTTTGAAAGCCATTTTCTATAATATTTCATAATTCAAAATTCATTGAAATTAGGAAGATCCTCATTCTAGTCTTCCAATATGTGTAATCCATCCCATTGAACATAGGCGGACGTGTAATTGAATGGCCCTCTAGGTTGCCAGCAAATGTCATCTCTCTTAGGTTTAAAACCAAATGAGAGTGAACCTTGCTATGATACCAATTGTTAGGATCAAGAGCGGCACTAAGAGGGGGGGTGAATTAGTGTAGTGAAAAACTTTTGAGATTTCAGAAAAATGTTCGTTTCATTTAAAACTGATTCCGACAAAAATGGTTTCGATTCAATCTGTTTCAAAGAGAAGTTGAACTTGAAAGCTTTCATAAAAGTGTAAGAGAAGATTAAGGAGGTTTGCAGTAAAGTAAATTGTACAAATGAAAAACAAACCAAAATTTAGAGTGGTTCGATCAAGGTGACCTACATCCACTTTCGGATTCCTCCTCCGATGAGGTCACCGGCGTCCACTAAAGGCCTTCCTTCAATAGGTGAAGATCGAATACCTCTTTATAGCACTTTCTTCTTTTCTCGGGTTTAGGAGATAACCCTTACAAGTCTCACTCCTCTTTCTTGGATGGTTACAAAGCTAAGAGATGAAGGAGGAGAACTTTAACTTTTACAACACTTTTATGACTCAAGAATTTAAGATTAAGCCAATACTTTTGTGCCTTTTCATGCAGAAATGGGTGAAATTTTTATAGACCCCAATGGCTTCAAAATTGGAGCCAAAAAGTATCATCCCCGGAATCTGGGGTACTGGCGGTATCACCGCCATTACTGGGCGGTACTACCACCACTGATCTGACATTGGGTGGTACCACCATCGAACAGGGGAAGTACCATCACTGGCAGCATTGCTGCCAGTGGTACCACCACCCAGAAATCTAGGGGCATGCCCTTCCAAGCGGTGCCATCGCCGGCCATGTATTCAAGGGCTGAATTGGGTGCTCAATTCAGCCCAATTCAGCTCTATTAAGGGCCCAGTTGTCCCCTAATTAAATTAGTGAGATTACCTCCTAATCCTAACTTAATTTATGCTATAATTATGATAACTATTACATGATTACAGTGCTACTTGTTCCAGTGCGTCAATTGCTCTTCTGGCGAGCTTTCGGCGTACTTTCGATGAACTCTCGGCAATGTTTTGGTGGACTCCCGGCAAGCTCTTAGAGTTTACGACGATCTTCTTAGCGAGTTCTAAC
This sequence comes from Musa acuminata AAA Group, assembly GCF_036884655.1. Classification (NCBI taxonomy): domain Eukaryota; kingdom Viridiplantae; phylum Streptophyta; class Magnoliopsida; order Zingiberales; family Musaceae; genus Musa; species Musa acuminata. Next base: position 32,363,410 of record NC_088342.1, on the reverse strand, counting down.
GAGCTTTTTTGGCAAGATCCTGGACTTCTTGGTTGGTTCCGGTAGAACTTCCGACGAACGTCCGGACTTCCGTCGAACTCTCAAACTCCTAATGAGATCTCGATCTTAACTCTGGCACAATACCTGCTTTATGTCTTACTGCTATCGTATTTAATCCTACACACTTTTCTCAACATATAGATTAGATCAAACAAATTATAATTGACTTCATCATCAAAATCTGAGATTCAACAAGCTCAATGAGGTTGCTGAACCCTGTCTAGCGATGGCATTGCTAGACTAGGGTGGTGGAACTGCCTAGGGATCTGTCTCCAAGAAGCCTAGGCAGTGGTACTGCCCAGACTGGGCGGTGGTGCTACCGGTAGTTATTATTGCCAAGCGATGGTACCGCCCTATCAAGTCGTGGTACCACCAGAACCTAGTCTCTGAGGCTCTGTCAAGTGGTAGCACTGCTAGACTAGGCAATGGTACTACCTAGTGTTAGTGCTGCAGGTGGTGGTACCACCCACCACAGGCGGTAGTACCGCTAGTACCCCGGAAACCCGAGATGAGACACTTTTTTATTCTAATTTTGAAGCCATTAGGGCCTATAAATATCCCATCCTTTTCTGCATGAAAGGGCAATCAAAGTGTGAAAAAAATTTTAAGTGTTGGGGTGTAAAAGTGTAATAAAAGTACAAAGAGTCCTCCTCCTCTCTCTCTCTCTTTAGTTTTACAATCATCTAAGAAGAGGTGTGAGGCTTATAAGGGTTGTCTCCTAAACCCGTGAAAAGCAGAAAGCATTGTAAAGAGGTGGTTGGTCTTCGTTTATTGAAGGAAGACCATTAGTGGATGCTGGTGACCTCGACGGAGGAGGAATCAAGAGTGGACGTTGCTTGGACGACCGAACCATTATAAAATTGGCATGTTCTTTTCTTGGTGTGTACTTTACTTTTGTTGCATTTCCCTTTACTTCATTGTAAACTGTCCAATCCCCTCTTCTCTACTCACTTACAAACTTATTCAAGTCAAACGACATTTCAATATGGTTTTCATCGAACTAAGAGTTTCATCGTAAATTTTCCGAAATCGATTAAATTTGTCATTTTTATCTGCTGCCACTAATTCACACCCCCCCCCTCTTAGTGTCGTTATTGATCCTAATAATTGGTATTAGAGCTAGGTCACTCTCATTTTAGTTTGAAAACTAAGAGAGATGATATTTACCGATAACCAAGATGGTCACTCAATCACACATCCACCCATATTCAATAGGATGGATTACATCTATTGGAAAACTAGAATGAGGATTTTTCTAATTTCTATGGATTTTGAGTTATGGAACATTATAAAAAATAGCTTTTAAAAGTCTTCTCTTCTAATGAAAGATTGGAATGAGTTGGAGAATAAGACTTTCTCTTTAAATGCCAAGGCTACGAATGCCTTATTTTGCGCTTTAGATAAAAATGAGTTCAATTGAGTGTCTATTTATGAAATGACTTTCGATATTTGGTACATACTCAAAATCACTCATGAAGACACCGGTAAAGGAGTCCAAAATAAATCTTTTAGTCTATACTTACGAATTATTTCAGATGAAACCAAGTGAAACCATTGGAGACATGTACACTCGATTTACGGATGTCGTCAATGGTCTAAAAGCGCTTGGTAAAAGTTTTTCTAACTTTGAACTCGTTAATAAAATATTGAGATCCCTTCTAAAGAGTTGAGATCCTAAAGTAACAGTCATTCAAGAGACCAAAGATTTGAATAATATTTCTCTCGAAGAACTCATCGGGTCATTAATGACATATAGATAACTTGCAATACTCATGAAGAGCTTGAGAACAACATTTCAAAGAATAAGAAGGATATGACACTAAGAACTCATGAAGACCACTTGAAAGGAAGTTCAAGTGATGAGGACTATGATAATGACTTGGCACTCTTGACAAGAAAGTTTAAAAAATTTATAAAAAAAATAAATCTAAAAATGACACTAAAAATAAAATTGAACCCAAGAAAGAACAAGTTATATACTACGAATGTAAGAAGCCATGACATTTCAAAAATGAATGTCCCTAAATGAAGAAGAAACAACCAAAGAAGAAAAAAGCGCTCAAAGCAATGTAGGATGATTTGAGCGATTCCAAAGATGAAGAATAAAGTAATAAGGAAATCACCAACTATGCACTAATAATTATAAGAGATGAGGTAAGTGGTTCATTAGATGTAAATTTATCTTTCAATGAGCTTTTAAGTATTTTTCATGATTTATTTGATGAATTAGAATAATAAGCAAAAAGTTTAATTGTTTGAAAAAGGAGCATGCCCTTTTAAATAATGAATTTGAAAAACTTAAACATGATAATCCTTCATTGCCTCCATGCACTATGTGTGAATACTTAGAGGTGTTTAATCTCGAATTTTGATGATGAAACCAACTGATAATATTTATGATTTGATCTGTATTTTGAGTGACGCAGGAAGCTTCGATCAGGGAGAGATTATTAAAGCAGGAAGAATCATATTGGGCTGGAGAGAAACATATCAGAAGATTGGACGTCGAGCCAAAGGATCGGTCGACATATCGATAGAAGGCCTCGGGCCATGGGCTCAGGCATCGGGCTAATAAGAGCAAAAATTGTGCCAAAGAAATTGAAATTGTGGAGGTCAACTAGCCGATTGGGCAATAGGCCGTAAGATAGGACGACACGCCGAAGAATCGGACGAAGCGTCGATGAACCAATGACATGCCAGACAATATTTGATTTAAGCCTTATAATAATTATCTAGATCAAAGTAAGTTTTAAGTGTGCAAAATTAACTATGATAGCAAGACATAAAGCAAAATAAAGTCTCGGAGTCAAGAACGAGACTTCGTTGGGAGTTCGAGAGTTCGTCGGAAGTTCTATCGGAATTGACCAAGAAGTCTAGGAGCTTGCTACAGAAGCTTGTCAAAACTCTCCACGAAAATCGTCATGAAGTCCAGGAGCTTGTCGGGAGTCCGCTGGAACATTGCCGAGAGATCATCGGAAGTTCGTCAGAAGATTGTCGAAAGAAACCTAGACTTATGGACTTATTTAGCTTAGTAAATGTCTTAAAATTCATAATTAGCACATAATTGGGTTAGAATTGGGCCAACTCAATTAGGGACCAATTGGGCCAAGTTTGGGCTGTGTTAGGCCATGTGAAAAGGCTCAAATAGTGACCCAACAAGTGGAATCGACGTGGCACAGTCTCCGAGACCGTGTCAGGTGGGCGGTGGTACTGCCTAGACTCAATCTCCGAGACTATCAGGCAGTGATGCTGCCAGTCTAGGCATTGGTACCACCCAGTGTTAGGCTGCAGGCGATGGTATCTCGCTCGTACCCCAAAATTTTGGGGATTTAAATTTTGGCTCTAAGTTTTGAAGCCATTTGGTGTCTATAAATACCCTAGCTATTCCTGTATAAAATAGTAAGAAAGGTGTTAGGATCAAGAGCACTAAGAGGGGGGGGGTGAATTAGTGCAGCGGAAATATTTCAGCGATTAAAACCGAAAGCTGCGTTCGTTTGATAAAAACGATTTCGATGAAAAAGTCGATTCTAAGATTACTTTAACTTAAGATTAAGCAAGATGACGTTAAAGTAAATCTACAAAGGCAGTTTGCAGTTTATGATGAAAATCAGAATGCAAGCGCAAACTGAAATTCGACGTTCATACGATAAAACCGGTTTACGTCTAAATGTCAATTTTGAAGATACTGAACTTTGAGATATGTTTTATAAATGCGCAGAAGGCAGTTTGCAGTTATGATTGAAATCAAAACATAAACGTAAACTGAAATGTAATGATCATACGAAAAAGTCGATTTACGTCTAAACGCAGATTCGAAAAGCTCTGAACTTAGAAACTCGTTCGTAAAAGCGCAGAAGGCAGCAGCTATTTAGGAGGTTTGCAGTAAAGATAAAATGCTCAAAGTAAATGCAAACCGAGATTTAGAGTGGTTCGGTCAATCTTGACCTACTCCACTTTTGGCTTCCTCCACCGACGAGGTCACCGACGTCAACTAGAGGCCTTCTTTCAATAGGCGAAGGCCAACCACCCTTTTACAGTTTCACTCCTTTTGACGGGCTTAGGAGACAACCCTTACAGAAATTTTCTCTCCTCTCTTTACAACTCAAAACTTTGAAGAACAGAGGGAGGAGAACTTTTGGCCTTTACAACAATTTTAAGCTCTAAGAATCATAGAAAGATGTCAAGATTTTGAGTGTTTTTCTGTGATCTTTCAGTGCTGAATGGGTGGGGTATTTATAGGCCCCAACCCAGTTCAAATTTGGAGCTCAAAACTATCAATTCCCGGAATTCCGGGATCAGGCGGTTGCACCTCCTGACTGGAGCAGTTGCACCGCCTGGCAGAGCTCGAAGACTGAGCCTCTGGGCGGTGCCACCTCCTGTCAGGGGCGGTTGCACCTCCTGCCAGAGCTCGAAGACTGAGCTCAGGCGGTTGCACCTCCTGACTGAGGCGGTTGCACCGCCTGCTAGAGCTCGAAGACTGAGCTCAAGCGGTGCCACCTCTTGTCAGGGGCGGTTGCACCGCCTAGTCTCGCTCGGAGACTGAGCCCAGGCGGTGCTACCTCCTGGCTGGGGCGGTTGCACCGCCCGGTCTCGCTCGGAGACTGCCTCCTGGGTGGTGCTACCTCCTACCCTGGCGGTGCTACCTCCTAACAGTATTTCATGTCCGAATGGGTTGATTCATTCGGCCCAATTTGGGTCTTTCAGGGGCCCGATTGCCCCAAGATTAAGTTAATGGGATCACTTCCCATTTCTAACTTAATCATTGTGCTAACTACGATTATTTCCTATGACATTTACTGCAACTTGCTCCGGTACGTCAATCGCTTCTTCCGGCGAGCTTCCGGCGAACTTCCGTCGATCATCCGATGAACCCTCGGTGATGCTCCTGCGGACTTCCGGCAAACTCCTGGACTTGCGACGATCCACTTGGCGAGTTCCAACGAGCTTCTTTGGCAAGCTCCTGGACTTCTCGGATTTGTTCCCGCAGAACCTCCGACGACCGTCCGAACTTCCGTAGAACTCTCGAACTCCCAATGTGTTCATTGTCTTGACTCCGACGCAACTCCTGCTGCATGTCTTACTTTCATCGTAGTTAATCCTGCACATGTAAACAAAACTTCGATCGAGACAATTAATCCTAAGCAATTAACCAAGTTGTCCGGCATGTCATTGGTCCCTCGACGCTTCGTCTGATTCTTCGGCGCATCGTCCTTTCCTGCGGCCTATTGCCCAATCGGCCAGTTGGCTCTGTAACTCCGATATCCTTAGCACAATACCCGCTCTTCTTGGCCCGATGCCCGAGTCCACGGCCCGAAGCCTTCTATCGATACGTCGACGGATCCACCGGCCCGACGTCCAATCTTCTGACATGTTCCTCCAGCACAACATGATTTTCCTGCTTTAATTGTCTCATCCTAATCGAGGCATCTTGCGTCACTCAAAACGTAGATTAAATCATAAACATATATCAAGTAGTTTCATCATCAAAATACGAGATTCAACAATCTCCCCCTTTTTGATGATGACAACCACTTGATGACGGAGTTAAACTTAACTCCCGGAGTTTAAACAAACTCCCCCTATCAATATGCCATATTGATAGAATCTTGAATTCAAACTGAATTCAAGTCATTGCAATATTCATCATTAATACTTGCAACACGTCATTATGAACTTATGCATAAACTTATGCATAACATGTCATGTCATCAACATACTTCTCCCCCTTTGTCATCAACAAAAAGGAGAAGTACCACAATCAAGTGTTTGTGATATTGGTTCAACTCATTGCATGAAAAACATAATATCAAGTTTTATCATCATGCAGTTTTGAAGCCAAAAAATTTAGCAAATGTTACATCATGCTTAGAACATTCAAGCTATCAAGGTTTAGATATGCAAGTTTTACAGCATACAAGATAGCACTTTTATAACATGCAAGCTAGCAATGTTGCAACATTTTAGAACTTGCAAGCTAGCAATTTAGAGATGTTCAAGAAGGCTACTCTTGCTTCTTGAAATATGCAAGTTGCAAGCTAGCAAATTTTTACGATATGCAAGTTTTGCTTCTTGAGATAGGCAAGATAGCACTTTTGCAATTTTTGTTTGGCAAGCTTTTGATGTTCAAGATAACAAGCTCTTTCTTCTCTTTTGAGAAGTGTCATTTTTGCTTTCTTTGCAAAGTGCAAGCTAGCAAAATGCCAAACTAGCAAGAGATAATGTTTTACATGAGGCAAGCAAACAATTTGGCAAGTGTTACATTTGCATCTTCTCTTTAGATGTGCAAGAAAATAAACAAGTTTTTGCATTTTCTTGACATTTCAAGCTAGCAATTATCGGTGATGTTCAAGATAGCAATTTCTTCTCTTTTGTAATTTTTGTCTTTTTCTTGAATTGTGCTAGCAATCTATCTCCCCCTTTGTCATTGTCAAAAAGAAGGGAAAAACCCTTTACATCAATTTCTAAATCATGACAAAGGTAAGTAATCAGTCTTATTTGTGCATTATTATAGTTTCAATGCACAAATTCATTAACATTACATTTCATTTTTTTTTTTTATGCACGATACCGAAAAATCAATCATCATCATGAGCATATCAAACATGATATTCAAGCATTCATGATATATCATTTTGGCAACATGATCATAGATATTCAAACGATGGTATCTAAATGTCAGAATTCATTACATCCTATTATGCATGATCATTAACTCCTCATTTGTATTTCATGCATTATTTAATTTCATCTCATAAGGAATATCAAGAAGAGTTATTGGATGATGAGATAAATATTTTATGAATACACGGAATTATATAAAAATCATATCATAAGTGTTTCATGTATTCATATTATCACATGAAGCATATTATCACTTTTAAGATTCATAACATGAATAACGTTATTACTATTTCATCAAAATCAATTTCGAGATTCACACAATATCATGAAATCATTAATCTCGATAAGATGGGAAAAACATTTTTTTTTTAAGTGATTCTTTTAACACATCATAAAAAAACTCATTCATAATTCAAGTGATTTACAAGATATCATAAATGAATTTATTACTTGTATTTCATCAAAATCGAGAATTCTAGAGATAGAAAATGATTGAAGCATTTAACATGATTGAAGCATGATTCATATTTAAAGTGTATCTTATGTCGTAAATACGAATCAAGCATTTGTCAAATCTGAAATCATCCTCAAAATTACATTCAATAAATTCATATATGACAAGCATAGATTTATTGAAAAATCAATAAGATAGAGGATTACATTTCAAGTGTTCATCAATTGTAGCATTTCATCACATGGTAAGATATCAATGCATAAAACTACGATACAAGTTCTTGATATCTTAACGCATGATGCAAACATGGCATAATGCAAATTTGGCAATCATAGCATCAATTCATATAAGCATTGCAAATATGGCAATCATATCAATTCATATATCTCTTGATGATGCAAGCATGGGATAATCATAGCATAGTGTTTATAGCATCAATTCATATATTTTTCCCCTTTTTTAAGTGTTTCATCTTAAGTGATCGATTTCATGTTAGCATGCCTTTTCATTTATGTCAAATGAAAACATGCATCAATTTTTAAAGCCACTGTTATTATCATAAAAATCGATAATCCATAATTATCAAGAATCATCATACATAATTTCAAAAATATATAATCATAACTTCAAATTAAACATGATTTAATATACTCAAAATCAAGAAATAACAATGGATATCAACATGACACACATTATTACTTCTTAACCATGATTTCATATTTTCAATCAAAATCATTTTGTTTGTTTATCATAAAATTTGCAATATTATCATTTTCGAAATTACTAGCATGATCATAATATATATTTTTTTAAAAAAAACATTAATTCTAAACTAAAAAAGAAAATACATCATGAAATAATCAAGTAATTTCAAAATAAATTAGGGGGATTTCGATTACCTCATCATTGAAAGTGGTTAAGGCGTAGTTTGCCACCTCCCCTTTCTTGATTTTCTCCTCGGTTGTCTTCCTCTTCTTTGGTCTCTTCCTTCGTTCAAGTTCATTATCTATTTTAGATTTTTGTTTAATAAACTTATTAAGATTTAGTGTTCGAAGTTCAAGTTCATCATTGTCCTCATCACTTGAGTCATCGCTCAAGTGGTATTCATTTGTCCGGAGTTCCAAATCCTTCCTGTTCTTTGGAAGGTGACTTTGTTCATCATGTTCATCATGTGCATTATGCACCATTTCATATGTCATCAACGAACCAATTAGTTCTTCAAGTGGTAAGTTGTTTAGGTTTTTAGCTTCTTGTATTGCAGCTACTTTTGGATCCCACTTCTTAGAAAGAGAACGCAAAATCTTGTTTACGAGTTCAAAATCTGAAAAACATTTTCCAAGAGCTCTTAAACTATTGACGACATCCGTGAAACGGGTGTACATGTCGCCTATAGTCTCGCTTGGTTGCATTCGAAAAAGCTCAAAATCATGCAATAAAATTTTAACTTTCGAGTCTTTGACTCTACTAGTTCCCTCGTGCGTGATTTCAAGTGTTCGCCAAATGTCAAAAGCCGTTTCGCACGTAGAAATCCGATTGAACTCATTTTTGTCCAAAGCGCAAAATAAGGCATTCATAGCCTTTGCGTTTAAAGAAAAATACTTCTTCTCCAAATCCGACCATTCGTTCATCGGTTGAGAGGGAAGTTGAAAATCGTTTTCAATGATATTCCATAAATCCAAATTCATAGAAGTCAAGAAAACTCTCATTCGAGTTTTCCAATAAGTGTAGTCCAATCCGTTAAACAACGGTGGACGAAAAACCGATAAACCCTCTTGAAAGCCATAAAGAGCCATTTCTCTCGGGTGTAAATCCGAAATGAGAAATACCGGGCTCTGATACCAATTGTTAGGATCAAGAGCACTAAGAGGGGGGGGGTGAATTAGTGCAGCGGAAATATTTTAGCGATAAAAACCGAAAGCTGCGTTCGTTTGATAAAAACGATTTCGATGAAAAAGCCGATTCTAAGATTACTTTAACTTAAGATTAAGCGAGATGACGTTAAAGTAAATCTACAAAGGCAGTTTGCAGTTTATGATGAAAATCAGAATGCAAGCGCAAACTTAAATTCGACGTTCATACGATAAAACCGGTTTACGACTAAATGTCAATTTTGAATATACTGAAGTTTAAGATATGTTTTATAAATGCGCAGAAGGCAGTTTGCAGTTATGATTGAAATCAAAACATAAACGTAAACTGAAATGTAATGATCGTACGAAAAAGTCGATTTACGTCTAAACGCAGATTCGGAAAGCTCTGAACTTAGAAACTCGTTCGTAAAAGCGCATAAGGCAGTAGCTATTTAGGAGGTTTGCAGTAAAGATAAAATGCTCAAAGTAAATGCAAACCGAGATTTAGAGTGGTTCGGTCAATCTTGACCTACTCCACTTTTGGCTTCCTCCACCGACGAGGTCACCGACGTCAACTAGAGGCCTTCTTTCAATAGGCGAAGGCCAACCACCCTTTTACAGTTTCACTCCTTTTGATGGGCTTAGGAGACAACCCTTACAGAAATTTTCTCTCCTCTCTTTACAACTCAAAACTTTGAAGAACAAAGGGAGGAGAACTTTTGGCCTTTACAACAATTTTGAGCTCTAAGAATCACAGAAAGATGTCAAGATTTCGAGTGTTTTTCTGTGCTCTTTCAGTGTTGAATGGGTGGGGTATTTATAGGCCCCAACCCAGTTCAAATTTAGAGCTCAAAACTGTCAATTCCCGGAATTCCGGGATCAGGCGGTTGCACCTCCTGACTGGAGCGGTTGCATCGCCTAGCAGAGCTCGAAGACTGAGCCTCTAGGCGGTGCCACCTCCTGTCAGGGGCGGTTGCACCTCCTGCCAGAGCTCGAAGACTGAGCTCAGGCGGTTGCACCTCCTGACTGAGGCGGTTGCACCGCCTGCCAGAGCTCGAAGACTGAGCTCAGGCGGTGCCACCTCTTGTCAGGGGCGGTTGCACCGCCCAGTCTCGCTCGGAGACTAAGCCCAGGCGGTGCTACCTCCTGGCTGGGGCGGTTGCACCGCCCTGTCTCGCTCGGAGACTGCCTCCTGGGCGGTGCTACCTCCTACCCTGGCGGTGCTACCTCCTAGCACTATTTTAGGTCCGAATTGGTTTATTCATTCGGCCCAATTTGGGTCTTTCAGGGGCCCGATTGCCCCAAGATTAAGTTATTGGGATCACTTCCCATTTCTAACTTAATCATTGTGCTAACTACGATTATTTCCTAAGACATTTACTGCAACTTGCTCCGGTACGTCAATCACTTCTTCCGGCGAGCTTCCGACGAACTTCCGTCGATCATCCGATGAACCCTCGGTGATGCTCCTGCGGACTTCCGGCAAACTCCTGGACTTGCGACGATCCACTTGGCGAGTTCCGACGAGCTTCTTTGGCAAGCTCCTGGACTTCTCGGATTTGTTCCCGCAGAACCTCCGACGACCGTCCGAACTTCCGTAGAACTCTCGAACTCCCAACGTGATCATTGTCTTGACTCCGGCGCAACTCCTGCTGCATGTCTTACTTTCATCGTAGTTAATCCTGCACATGTAAACAAAACTTCGATCGAGACAATTAATCCTAAGCAATTAACCAAGTTGTCCGGCATGTCATTGGTCCCTCGACTCTTCGTCCGATTCTTCGGCGCATCGTCCTTTCCTGCGGCCTATTGCCCAATCGGCCAGTTGGCTCCGCAACTCCGATATCCTTGGCACAATACCCGCTCTTCTTGGCCCGATGCCCGAGTCTACGGCCCGAAGCCTTCTATCGATACGTCGATGGATCCACCGGCCCGACGTCCAATCTTCTGACATGTTCCTCCGGCACAACATGATTTTCCTGCTTTAATTGTCTCATCCTGATCAAGGCATCCTGCGTCACTCAAAACGCAGATTAAATCATAAATATATATCAAGTAGTTTCATCATCAAAATACGAGATTCAACAAAAGGTGATAAAAAAAACTCTATGTTTCTAAAGTTGAAAACCCTTATAAAGTGTAGAGTCCCTCCTCCTAAAGCTTAGAGACCATTATAAGGGAGAATGTGAGGGAAGCTTTGTAAAGGTTCTCTCCTAAACCTATCAAAAGGAGAATCAAGTTGTATGGGTAGTTGATCTTCACCTATCGAAGGAAGATCATTAGTGGATGCCAGTAGCCTCGACGGAAGAGGAATCAGTAGAGTGGATGTAGGTCACAAAGACCGAACCACTATAAAAATCTGGTTTGCATTTATTTCTTATCATTTACCTTTATTGCAAATGGAATTCTTACTTTCACTACACTTCTGCATGCTTTCAAGTTAAGCATTTTCAAGATCGGATTTTATCATACGAACAAAATTTTAAACCGATGTTTTTATCCGCTGCACTAATTCACCCCCCCACCCCTCTTAGTGTTGACTCATTCTTAATAGTTAGTATCAAAGCCATGTTATTTCTAATTTGGTTTAACACCCAAGAAAAATGGCTTTTTTCATATTTCAAGAGGGTTTTTCTATCGTTTGTTCTCCCATATTCAATAGGACGGACTATACTTATTGGAAAACTTGGATAAGAGTTTTCTTACTTTCTATGAATTTGAATTTATAAAATATTATCAAAAACGATTTTGAAAAGTCTTCTACTTTAATGAAAGAATGAAATGATTTGGAGAAGAAAACTTTTTCTTTAACTGTTAGAGCTATGAATGCTCTATTTTGTGCCTTAGACAAAACTGAATTCAATCGAGTTTCTATTTGTGAAACGGCTTTCGATATTTGGCACACTTTTGAAATCACACACGAAGGCACTAGTAGAGTTAAAGATTCTAAAATAAATATTTTGATGCGTGATTTTGAATTATTTCGTATGAAACCAAGCGAGACTATTGGAGACATGTACACCCGTTTTACAGATGTCGTCAATAGTCTAAAAGCTCTTGGTAAAAGTTTTTCGAATCTTGAACTTGTGAATAAAGTTTTACGGTCACTTTCTAAAAGTTGGGATTCTAAAGTAACGATAATACAAGAATCAAAGGACTTGAACTATTTTTCGATTGAAGAACTTATTGGGTCTTTGATGACCTATGAAATGACTTATGTGGCACTTGAACTTGAGAACAACCTTTCAAAGAACAGGAATGATTTGACACTTAGAACAAATAAAGACCCCTCGAGCGAAAACTCAAGTGATGATGAACTCAAACTTCTCATTATAAAATTTAAAAGGTTCATTAAACAAGACTTAAAAAATAAAAATAAACTTAAAAAGAAGTTGCCAAAGAAGAAGAGAACACTCAAGGTGGCTTGGAACAAACCAAGTTCCTCAGAAGATGAAGAACAAATCGACAAAGGTGAGGTGGCAAACTATGCCTTAACGACTTTCGACGACAACGTAACCAAAACCTCTTTGCCTTATTTCGAAATTACTTAATATTTTTTTTATGAGTTATTTTTAAATTAGTTAGTAAATAAAAAATATATATCATGCTTCTTTTTCTAGTTAATTTTAAAAATGATAATTACAATTGCATGTTTTATGAAAATACAACAAAATGTTAGATTTAAATCTAATGATTAATCCTATGTATGTTTTTAAGAAAAAAATAATGTGTATCTAAATAGATTATTTCTGATTTTGATTGAAAATGCTTTATAAAATTATGTATGATGATATCATGCTTAATGAGTTTATAGTTTGAAATTGTGCATGTTATACCTTGAAAACTTGAAGTCATGTTTTGATGTCATGCCCAAAGTAGTGATGCATACTGATCATGCTTAATAAGTTTATATTTCGAAATTATGCATTATGATTTTTGTGATTCATCGCTTATTGATCTTTGTTGCAATGAAAGTTGCTTTTTCGGTTTTAAACAAGATGAATGATTTTTATATAAAAAACTTGAGCATATTTATATAAAATATAAAATAAAACACATAAAAAGGAAAATATATAATCATTGGAATTAAAATGATAAATCAAATCTCTTGTTTAAAGAAGCCATATGTTTAATGTGTCATATTTTTGGTCATGATGGTGAAATTTATTTTTTCGATCTTAAATAATTATGCATATTTTTATTTGGCATAAAAAAGATAAAGGCATTATTGTATGAAACAAACAACTTAAAATGAAACATCTCTATCTTATTGACTTTTCGATAAAAGATTTATGAATCTATGTATATTATGCTTTTGTGAATCTCTTGGACTATGAAAATGAATTTGAATGAGTTTTATCGAAATCATAATTTCTTGAGATTTATAACATGAAATCTTTTATGAATCAAGATCTCTTATTTAATCTCTTATATTTCTCTTTGCCATTTGCTAAAGAGGAAAATAATCCAATTCATGATCTTGATTTCTCGATATTTGATACTTGAAATCTTTCTATGAATTAAGATCATTTTCTCCTTATTTCTTTTTACTATTCACCAAAAAAAAAAGGGCGACTTATCCTAACAAACCATGATATGCTACTTGATATCTTGAGAATTTATGATTTAAGTTTTGTTATGCATTTCTTCCCTTCTTCGTTCTTATTTACAATGACAAAAGGGAGAAAGAAAATCGCTAGCATCTCAAGAGATTGATAAATCAATTAATGTCATTTTGAATCTCTTATGATTTTGATGATTTAATTATTTCAATCTAAATAAGATTTTTCCAATCGAATCATGAACTTTCTCTTGATTTCTTAACTTGAGATTTTCTTTTATAAATCAAGATTTCTTACTCTTTATTTTCATATGATTCTTGTATTTTATTTAAGAGAAAATTTTCTATATGAATCTTGTCTTTTGGTATTCACATAATCTTATCTTTCATTATATGATTTTTATAATTCCTTGTATTTTTGAAGTATGTCTCAACACCAAAATTCTCTTGATATTCTTTATGTGATGATATGAAATTATGCATGAAACACTCATGAATTTATGTTGATGCAGACAAATGAGAAGTTATGATCATGCATGGCAGGATGTAATGTAATTTGACATTTTGATACCATCATGATTTGAATTATTTATGATTTAGAATGATGCATACAATACTATGATTTGTTGCTATAATGATGCATCATGAATGCTTGAGTATCATGTATGATATGCTCATAGTGATGATTTATTTTTGGTATCATACATGAAGTAAGGATGAAATGTAAGGATTTGAAATTGTGCATATTTTAATTTGAAACTATAATGATGCACAAATATACTAAAATAAGATTGACACTTTACCTTTGTTATGATTTAAAAATTATTATAAAGGAAAAAAAATTATAAAATTATTTTCTTCCCTTTTTTTTTACAATGACAAAGGGGGAGAAAGAACTAGCTTGTATGTTCTAAAATGATGTAAAATTTGTTAGGTTGCTTGATGTAAAACTTACTATCTCACTAGCTTGCACATCTCAAGTAGAAGCAAAAATGCTAACTTACACTTCTCAAAAGAGAAGAAAGAACTTGCTATCTTGAACATCACCAAAAATTGTTAGCTTGCCTATCTTAAGAAGGAAAAGTGCAAACTTTACAATCTTGCACATCTTTAAAATTAATGATGGTTTGGTGATTAGGGATGTTGTAAAGTGATAAAAAATTCACTAGCTTGTATGTTACAAAACTTACATATCTCTAAAACTTGCTAGTTGCACTTCCCCTTTTTGTTGATGACAAAGGGGGAGAAGTTATGTTAATGATCATGCATAGAATGATATATTGAAATTTTGATTATGCATGATTTTATGATCAAATGTTGCAAATATTCATGATGAAATATTGCTTTGACTTGAATTCAATTTGAATTCAAGGTTATATCAATATGACATATTGATAGGGGGAGTTAAGGTTAACTCCGTCATCAATTGATTGTCATCATCAAAAAGGGGAAGATTATTGAATCTTGAATTTTGATGATGAAACCAATTGATAGTGTTTATGATTTGATCTGCGTTTTGAGTGATGCTAGAAGCTTCAATCAGGGGAAGACAATTAAAGTAGGAAAAATCATGTTAGGTCCGAGAGAAATATATTAGAAGATTGGACGTCAAGCCAAAGGATCGGTCGACGTATCGATAGAAGGCCTTGGCCATGGGTTCGAGCATCAGGCCAAGAAGAGCGAAAATTGTGCTAAGAAAATAGGAGTTGTAGAGGTCAACTAGCTGATTGGGCAATAGGCCGCAAGATAAGACGATACGCCGAAGAATCGGACGAAGCGTCGATGAACCAATGACATGCCAGACAATATTTGATTTAAGCCTTATAATAATTGTCTAGATCAAAGTAGGTTTTAAGTATGCAGGATTAACTATGATAGCAAGTCATAAAACAAAATGAAGTCCTAGAGTCAAGAACGAGACTTCGTTCCGGGACTTCATTGGGAGTTCAAGAGTTCATCGGAAGTTCCGACGTTCATCGAAAATTCTATCAGAATTGACCGAGAAGTCTAGGATCTTACTAGAGAAGCTTATTGGAACTCACCAAGAATATCATCATGAAGTCCAAAGGCTTGCTAGGAGTCCGTTGGAACATTGTCGTGAGATCATCGGAAGTTCATCGGAAGATCGTCGGAAGCTCGCTAGAAGAAACCTAGACTTACGTACTTATTTAGCTTAGTAAATGTCTTAAAATTTGTTTTTAGCATATAATTGTATTGAAATTGGGCCAACTCAATTAGGGCCAGTTGGGCCAAGTTTGGGCTATGTTGGGCCAAGTGAAAATGCCCAAACAGTGACCCAACAAGTGGAACCGATGTGACACAGTCTCCGAGACTATTTCAGGCAGTGGTATCACCCAGACTCAATCTTTGATACTTTCAGGCACTGATACCACCAGTTTGGGCGGTGGTACCACCTAGTGTCAGGCTGCAAGCAATGGTACTACTCGTACCTCGATATTTCAGGGATTTAAATTTTGGCTCCAAGTTTTGAAACCATTTGGCGTCTATAAATACCCCAGCTATTCCTGCATAGAATAGTAAGAAAGGTGATAAAAAAAATCCTGTGTTTCTAAAGTTGAAAACCCTTGTAAAGTGTAGAGTCCCTCCTCCTAAAGCTTAGAGACCATTGTAAGAGAGAGTGTGAGGGAAGCTTTGTAAAAAGGGGTTGTAAAGATACTCTCCTGAACCTATCAAAAGGAGAATCGAGTTGTATAGATAATTGATCTTTGCCCATTGAAGGAAGATTGTTAGTGGATGCCGGTGGCCTCAACAGAAGAGGAATTAGTGGAGTGGATGTAGGTCACGACAACTGAACCACTATAAAAATCTGGTTTGCATTTGTTTCTTATCATTTACCTTTATTGTAAATAGAATTCTTACTTTCACTACACTTCTGCATGCTTTTAAATTAAGCATTTTTTAGATTGGATTTTATCGTATGAAGAAATTTTAAATCGACGTTTTTATCCACTGCACTAATTCACAAACAACCCCACTCCCCCCCCCCCCCCTCTTAATGTCGACTCATTCCTAACAAGAGACACTTGAGAAGGAAAACTTGCTACTCAAAGAAACTCTAAAAAAATTTAAGGTTGATAACAAGTCCATAAACATGATCCTTGCTAATAAGAGTCACATTCATAGAAGAGGTGGAATCAGATTTATGAGTAGCTCTCACCAAAACCCAACCACCTTTGTTAAAGGTCCTACCTTGTATGTATCACCCCGTACCAAATGTAACTTTTATTGCAAACTTGGATATGTTGCTTATAAATATCTGTTTAAGAGACATACTCCACATAAATTGATTTGGGTTCCTAAAGGAACCGTAAAGAACTCCATGCAAAATA
The DNA here is from genome assembly GCF_036884655.1 of Musa acuminata AAA Group. NCBI lineage: Eukaryota > Viridiplantae > Streptophyta > Magnoliopsida > Zingiberales > Musaceae > Musa > Musa acuminata. The sequence continues at coordinate 32,346,535 of NC_088342.1, read as the reverse complement.
ATAAGTTGAGTAAATCGATTTTTTAGGCACCCAAGGTCAAATGGTTACCTAAAAATCACCTTTATTGTAGAAATATTTACCATCACAAGCAAAGAGCAAGAGATGGTACCTTGATAATAGATGCTCAAGGCATATGACCGAAGATCCATATAAATTCTCTAGGCTCACTAGTCTAGACGAAGGATATGTCACCTTCGGAGACAACAAAGGTAAAATCATTGGCAAAGGAACTATAGGTAACAAATCTAACTTTTTAATTGAAGATGAGTTGTTGGTTGATGGCTTAAAGCATAATCTTTTGAGCATTAGTCAATTGTGTAATAAAGCATACATCATTAGATTTGAATTCAATGCTTACATTATTAAAAAATCACACAAAAACACATCTATGATTTCCCTAAAACATAATAATATATACACTATTGACATTGATGATCTTTATAATGAAATGTATTTTTTGGTTTTGAATGACGACACTTGGCTTTAATATAGGAGATTGGGTCATTCTAGCATGAAACTAATCTCTCAAATCTCATCTAGAGACCTTATAAGAGGTATTCCAAATATTAAGTTTATTAAAGATAATGTGTGTGATGTTTGTCAATTAGGAAAACAAATAAAAGGTAGTTTCAAATCAAAGAATCAAATAAGCACCTCTAGACTATTACAATTGATCCATATGGATTTGTTTGGACCAATTGATACAACAAGCCTAGGAGGTAGCAAATACGCCTTTGTAATTATAGACGATTATAGTAGATACACTTGGACATACTTCTTGGAACACAAAAGTGATTACTTTAAGTGTTTTTCTAAGTTTTGTATACTTGTTTAAAATGAAAAAAACTTTATGATTTCATCAATTCGGAGTTATCACAGTGGTAAATTTCAAAACCATGATTTCCAAAACTTTCGTAAATCTAGTGGATACAACCACAATTTCTCTACTTTGAGAAATCCTCAACAAAATGGAGTAGTAGAAAAAAATAATAGGAGTTTACAAAAAATGTCAAGAACCATATTAAGCGAATATAGCCTACCCAAATATTTTTGGGCCGAAGTCATTAATACGACATACTATGTCATGAATAGGATTCTAGTAAGACTATTACTTTCCAAAAATCCTTATGAATTATGAAATAATAAAAAATTCAACGTTTCGCATTTAAAAGTTTTCGATTGTAAATGTTTTATCTTGAATGAAAAAAAAGCCTTAGGAAAGTTTGATGTAAAATCTAATGAAGGTATTTTTCTTGGTTATTCTTCTATTTCTAAAGTCTTTCATGTCTTTAATAAAAGAACTTTGGTTATAGAAGAGTCTATTCATGTTGTCTTTAATGAAGTTTCTGGATTTAAGAAAAATGATTTGATGATGATCTTAATTTTGATGCTTTGAATTTGAATGAAACCTCTCCTTCAACTAGCAATTTGGATATATCTTCTTTCAAAATATCCTTACTTAAGGAATGAAAGTATGTAGATGCTCATCCTAAGGAGCTAATCATAGGAGACACATCAAAGGGTGTTCAAACTCGTTCTTCTCTTAAAAATTTTTATGCCAACGTCGCTTTTCTTTCTTAAATTGAATTGAAATGCATTAACAAAGCCTTGAAAGATGATTCATAAGTTATCATAATGCAAGAAGTGTTGAACCAATTTGAGAGAAATGAAGTGTGGAAGCTTGTTCTAAGAAGAAGAAGGTATCGATTATGAATAAACCTTCGTTCCTGTGGTAAGATTAGAAGCCATAAGGATGCTCCTTATCTATGCTAGTAGTAATAATTTTAAGTTATTTCAAATGGATGTCAAGAGCGCTTTCCTAAATGGCTTTATTTTCAAAGAAGTGTATGTTGAACAACCACCTGAGAACTCTCTTTTTCCTAATCATATGTTTAAGTTAACTAAAACTCTCTACAGATTAAAACAAGCATCGAGGACTTGGTATGAGAGACTTAGCTCCTTTCTTATCTAAAATAATTTCTCTAAATGCAAAGTCGATGCTACATTATTTATTAAAAATTTTGAAAATGACTTTCTTATTGTTCAAATTTATGTTGATGATATTATTTTTGGTTCTACAAATGAATCTTTATGCGAATCATTTGCTAAGAGTATGAGCCAAGAGTTTGAAATGAGTTTGATGGGTAAACTAACTTTCATTTTAGGTTTACAAATCAAACAACTTAGTGACGGTATTTTTTTTAGTCAAACCAAATATGTATTATAATTTCTAAAATGATTTAGTATGGATGGTTCAAAAGCTATCAATACTCCTATGAGTACCAACACTAAGTTAGACATGGACGAAAGTGGAGAAAGCTTTGATCAAAACACTTATAGGGGTATGATATGTAGTTTACTATACCTCACCGCAACTAGATTAGACATCATGTTTAGCGTAGGACTTTGTGCTAGGTTTCAATCTAATCCTAAGCTATCTCATCTTAAAGTCATTAAAAGAATTCTTAGATATCTTAAACGAACCCCTAATCTAGGATTATGATATCCAAAATTTAAAAATTTTAAATTAATTGCTTATGCTAATGCAGATTTTACTGGATGTAGAGAAGATAGAAAAAGCGCATCCGGAACATGTCAATTTCTAAGTCATGCACTTGTCTCTTGGTCTTCTAAGAAACAAAACCCGGTTGCATTATCTACAACCGAAGCTGATTATATAGCCGCTGGTGCATGTTATGCACAAGTTGTATAGATGAAAAATACATTAGAATATTATAGAATTCACCTTAAGAATATTTTCATAAAAAGTGATAACACAAGTGCAATATGTTTAACATAAAATCCTATTCAACACTCTAGAACTAAACATATTGACATTAGGCATCATTTTATAAGAGATCATATTAATAACCATGATATATCTTTAGAATTTATTGATACGAAACATTAATTAGCTGATATCTTTATAAAACCTTTAAATAAAGAATAATTTGATTTCAATAGAAGAGAGTTTGGGATGTTAAATTGTTCGAATGCATGTGTTTGTTATATATCTTTTCTGAACTTTCTCAATTTTTTATAACTAAAGCTTTCATGAATTTATTTAATTTTATAAATAAAGCTTTCATGAAATTCAGAATTTCAATTTAAGTAGTATCAAATTTACTTCATACCCTTGCTCCATCACTTAATAATTTTTTATACACTTAGTCCCTTCACTCATAGATTTTATTGACAAATACATCTCTCGCGGATTTTACTCTTGTGAATTTTTAATGAGAAACATATTTTATTGACGGATATTCATGAACTTTCTGTTGAATCTCGGATTTTGATGATGAAATCAATTGATGGGTTAATTGATCTAATCAATATTATTGAGTTAAGTGTGTAGGATTAACTACGATAGCTTGAAGACATATAGCAAGTCTACTAGAGTCAAGTTTGATGGGTGTTCGAGAGTCCACCGAGAGTCCAAAAATTCATCGGAAGTGCTGCCGGAACCAAACGAGAAGAAATCGGGGACTTGCCAAAGTTTTCGAAAGTCCACCGGAGAGATCGTCGGAGGTTCGCGGAGATCACCGAGAAGGTTCGGCTACTTGCCAAAGACTCACTGAACTCGCCATAAGACCGGGATCCTACTAGGAGTCCGCCAGAAGAAAAATCCGAGGGTGTATCGGAAGTCCGTCGGAAGTTTGTCAAAAAGCTCGCTGGAAGGAAATTCAACGTTGCTAGTTAAAAACTTGCTTAGGACTATGTCTTAATTTCGTAGTTTGCATATAATTAGGGTTAAAATTAAGGGTTAATCCTATAACTCGGTTAGGGACCAATTGGGCCCAAGTTCGGACTGGTTTGGGCCAAGTTTGGAGCCCAACCAGTGAGCTGAAATAGTCTAGGCGGTGGCACTGCCTAGAACCCGAGATTTTCGACGGTGGCACTGCTAGCAAACTGCTGGATTGGACGGTGGCACTGCCCACCACCCGAGAGGTCCAATGGTGGCACCACTGGACTGGGCGATGGCACCGCTAGTATACTATTAGTGTCAGACACTGATAGGCAATGGTATTGCTAGCACCGGGAACCCAAAAATAATTCAAATTTGGAGCCCAAATTTGAATCCTCTTGGGGCCTATAAAAACCCCTCAATTCTCAATAGAGAGAACAACTTTTGAGAAGCAAGAGATTGAGATAAAAGCCTTAGCAAAGTCTTTCGCAAGTTTTATTTTCAATAGCTTGAGTGTTCACCTCCCTCTTTCTCTTTAAAAATTTATAAGAGTGTGAACCACTTGTAAAAGGTTATAAGAGGGGTATTTGTCCTTCCCCTTCAAATTGATTTGCTAGTGGAAGTTGGGAGCCTCATTGAAGAAGGCTTCTCAAGTGGATGTAGGTCATTTTGACCGAACCACTTTAAATTGGTGTGTTCCTTGAATGTATGAGTATTTACTTTTTTGAAACTGTTATTTACATAGCAGCAAGATTTTGGTTTTCATCTTCTCACTTTACTCAAGCTACTTTCTACAAGTTATTGACGAATTGAAATCTCTATGCATTTATGTAATCATTTTCAAATTTACAAGTTTTAATCCGTTGTACTAATTCACCCCCCCCCCCCTCTTAGTACCGCTCTGATCCTAACAATTGGTATCAGAGCTAGGCTCACTCTCATATTTGGTTTTGTTAGGATCGGAGCGGCACTAAGAGGGGGGTGTGAATTAGTGCAGCGGATTAAAAATTGTAAGTTTGAAAATGATTCCGTAAAATGCAAGGAGATTTCGTTTTGATAGTAGCTTGAGTAAAGTGAAAAATGAAAACTTGCTGCTGTGTAGATAACGATTGCAGAAAAGTAAGTACTCACACATTCAATGAACACGCCAATTTAAAGTGGTTCGGTCAAATGACCTACATCCACTTGTGAAGCCTTCTTCAATGAGGCTCCTAACTTCCACTAGCAAATCTCTTTGAAGGGGAAGGACAAATACCCCTCTTACAATCTTTTACAAGTGGTTCATACTCTTACAAATTTTTTAAGAGAAAGAAGGAAGTAAACACTCAAGCAATTGAAAATAAGACTTGCTAAAGACTTTTCTAAGACTTTTATCTCAATCTATTACTTTCACTAAAGTTGTATTCTCAGTTGAGAATTGAGGGTATTTATAGGCCCCAAGTGGATTCAAATTTGGACTCCAAATTTTGAATTCTTTTGGGTTTCCGAGGCTGGCGGTGCTACCGCCTGTTAGTGGCAGTGCCACCGCCTATCAGTGTCTAACAGATAGTGTACTAGCAATGCCACTGCCCAGTCCAGCAGTGCCACCGCTCGACCTCTCAGGTTCTGGGCGGTGCCACCGCCCAGTCCGGCGGTTCCACCGCTCGACCTTACGGGTCACTGGTTGGGCTTCAAGTTCGGCCCAAACCAAGTCACATTCGGGCCCAGTTGGCCCCTAACCAGGATATAGGATTATCCCTTAATCCTAACCCTAATTACATGCAAACTACGTAACTAAAAACATAGTCCTAAGTAATTTTTAAACGGCAAGCATCGAGTCTCGTTTCAGCGAGCTTTTCGGCGATCTTCCGACGGACTTCCGATACACCCTCGAATTTCTTCCGGCAGACTCCTAGTAGGCTCTCGATCTTATGGTGAATTTAGCGAGTAGCCGAGCCTTCTCAGTGATCTCCGCAAACCTCTGACGATCTCTTTGATAGACTTTCAAAAATTTCGACAAGTCCCCGATTTCTTCTTGGTTGGTTCCAGCAGCATCTCCGACGAATCTTCGGACTCTCAAACAACCATCGAACTTGACTTCGGTATCCTTGCTTTATGTTTTCAGGCTATCGTAGTTAATCCTGCACACTTAACTCAATAATATGGATTAGATCAATTAACCTATCAATTGATTTCATCATCAAAATCCGAGATTCAACAGGTTTGATACCCAAGAGAGATGGCTTACTCTGGCATGCATGAGGGTCATTCCATTACATGTTTACCTATGTTTAATAGGTTGGATTACACGTATTGAAAAACTCGAATGAGGATCTTCCTCATTTCCATAGATTTTGAGCTTTAGACTATTGCCAAAAATGTATTTCAAAAATCTTCTCTTCCGATGAGCGAATGGGATGAATCGGAGAAAAAGGTTTTTGCTTTAAATGCAAAGGCTCTGAATGCCTTATTTTGTGCATTGGACAAGAATGAATTTAATCGTATTTCAATTTGTGATTCAATTTTTGATATTTGGAGAACTCTTGAGGTCACTCATGAAGGCACTAGCCGAGTGAAATAATCCAAAATTAACATTCTTATGCACTCTTATGAACTTTTTCGAATGAAACTAAGTGAGTCCATCGGAGACATGTACACCCATTTTACGTATGTCAACAATGGACTCAAAGCTCTTGGTAAAAGTTTTTCTAACTTTGAACTAGTAACTAAAATTTTAAGATCCCTTCCAAAGAGTTAAGATCCAAAAGTTATGGTCATTCAAGAGGCCAAGAACCTTAAAACATTTCCTCTTGAAGAACTTATTGGGTTTTTAATGACCTACGAAATGATATGTCATGCTTATGAAGAGCTCGAGAACCCCCTTCTAAAGAACAGGAAGGATATAGTGCTTACATCACAAGAAGACCATTTGAAAGGAACATCAAGTGATGAGAACAGTGATGATAACATTGTACTTTTAACTCAAAAATTTTAAAAATTTATAAGAAAGAACAAATTTAAAAATAACACTAAAAACAAACTTGAATATAAAAATAACCAAGTAATATGCTACGAATGCAAGAAGCTGGGGCACTTCAAAAATGAATGCCCCCAAGCCAAGAAGAAGCAACCGAAGAAGAAGAAAGCTTTAAAAGTAACTTGGGACGATTCAAGTGATTCCGAAAGTGAAGAAGTTAGCAACAAAGAGGAGGCAAACTTCGCGCTAATGACTTTAGGAGAAGCGGTATGTGATTTAATCAATGAAGATATATCTTTCGATGAACTTTCTATCGCTTTTCATGAATTATTTGATGAGTGTAGGACTATTAGTAAGAAGTTTAATCTATTAAAGAAAAAGTATGTCTTACTACAAAATAAGCTTGATAATCTTCAAACTCCTCCATGCTCTAAGTGTGAACACTTAGAAGCAATAAAAAATAAAAATTTGCTACTTAAAGAGACCTTAAACAAGTTTAAGGTTGGTAGTAAGGGATTGGATATGATCCTTGCAAACAAGGGTCACGTCACAAATAGAAGTGGAATTGGTTTTATGAGAGGATCTCACCAAAATCCTACTACTTTAATTAAAGGACCCATATTACATGTTTCACCTCGTATGAAATGCAACTTTTGTTGTAAATCTGGATATGTTGCTTACAAATATCCATTTAGAAAAATTAGTCCATATAAGTTGATATGGGTTCCTAAAGGAACTATAAATAGTTCAATGATGAATAACAAAATTGGTAGATCAATTTTTGAGGCACCCAAAATCAAATGAGTACCTAAAAATCATCTTCTTTTGTAGACAAACCCATAAGCTAGGAGCAAGAGATGATATCTTGATAGTGGATGCTCAAGACACATGACTGGAGATCCATCTCATTTCTCTATGCTCACTAGTAAAGAAGAAGGGTACGTCACCTTTGGAGACAACAACAAAGGCAAAATCATTGGCAAGGGAACCATAGGTAACAAATTAAAATTTTCAATTGATGATGCATTGCTAGTTGATGGATTAAAACACAATCTCTTAAGTATTAGTTAATTATGCGATAAAGGTTATATCGTTATATTTGAATCTAATGTGTGTATTATTGAAAAACCAAACAATAATATGTCAATGATTGCTTTAAAACAAAATAATGTCTACACAATCAACCTTGACGAACTGAGTAATGAAATGTGCTTCTCCGCTTTAAATAATAATGCTTGGCTTTGGCATAGGAGATTAGGCCATGCAAATATGAAACTAATAGCTATGATCTCATCTAGAGAATTAGTACGAGGGATTCCCAATATGAAATTTGTTAAGAATAAAGTATATGATGTGTGTCAACTAGGTAAACAAATAAAAACTAGTTTCAAATCAAAAAATCAAATTAGCACCACTAAACCATTACAATTGATTCATTTGGACTTATTTGGACTAATTGACACAACGAGTCTAGGAGGAAGCAAATATGCGTTCGTAATTGTCGATGACTATGGTAGATATACTTGGACCTATTTTTTGGCTCACAAAAGTGATTGTCTCAAATGTTTCTCTAAATTTTGTAAACTTACTCATGACCATGGTAGATATACTTGGACCTATTTCTTGGCTCACAAAAGTAATTGTCTCAAATGTTTCTCTAAATTTTGTAAACTTACTCAAAACGAAAAAGGCTTCATAATTTCATCAATTCGGAGTGATCACGGTGGCGAATTTTGAAACCGTGACTTCTAAAGTTTTTGTGAATCCAATGGATATAATCATAACTTCTTCACTCCGAGAAATCCTCGACAAAATGGGGTAGTTGAAAGAAAAAATAAAAATTTACAATAAATGGCAATAACTATGTTAAATGAACATAGTATATCTAAGTATTTTTGGGCCGAAGCCATTAATACGGCTTGCTATGTCATGAATAGGGTTCTAATAAGACCATCTCTATCAAAAACTCCCTATGAATTATGGAATAACAAAAAACCAAATGTTTCTTATTTTAAAGTTTTCGGTTGCAAATGTTTTATTTTAAATGAAAATGATGCTTTAGGAAAATTTGATGCTAAATCCAATGAAGGCATCTTTCTTGGTTACTCTTCCGTTTCTAAGGCTTTTCGTATTTTTAACAAAAGAACCTTAGTTATAGAGGAGTCTATTCATGTAGTTTTTAATGAAATTTTTTAGTTAAAGAAAAATAATTTTGATGATGATCTTGGTTTTGATAAATTGAATTTAAATGAACCCCCACCTCAAAATAGCAACTTGGATGCTCATCTTCTTCCGAAATTTTCTTACCCAAGGAATGGAAGTATATAGATGCTCATCCAAAGGAGCAAATTATAGGAGATACATCAAAAGGGGTTCAAACCCGTTCTTCCTTTAAGAATTTTTATGCTAACGCCGCCTTCCTTTCTTAAATTGAACCTAAATACATTGACAAAACCTTGAAAGATGATTCATGGGTTATTGTAATGCAAGAGGAATTGAACCAATTTGAGAGGAATGAGGTATGGAAGCTTGTTCCTAGACCTAGTGACCATTTAGTTATTGGTACTAAATGGGTCTTTAGAAACAAGCAAGATGAATGTGGTATCATGGTTAGAAACAAGGCTAGACTAGTGGCCAAAGGTTTCAACTAAGAAGAAGGTATCGATTACGAAGAGACCTTCACTCCTGTGGCAAGATTAGAAGCCATTAGGATGCTCCTTGCCTGTGCTAGTAGTAATGATTTTAAACTATTTCAAATGGATGTCAAAAGTACTTTCTTGAATAGTTTTATTTTCGAAGAAGTGTATGTTAAACAACCTCCCAGATTAAAAATTCTCTTCTTCCTAATCATGTATTTAAATTGACTAAGACTCTCTATAGCTTAAAACAAGCTCCTAGAGTTTGGTATGAAAAGCTTAGTTCCTTTCTTATTTTAAATAATTTTACAAAAGGCAAGGTTGATACTATATTATTTATCAAATTTTTTGAAAATAATTTTTTTTTTGTTCAAATTTATGTTGACGATATTATTTTTGGTTCTTCGGATGAATCACTATGTGAATCATTTGCCAAATGTATGAGTCATGAATTTGAAATGAGTGTAATGGGTGAATTAACCTTCTTTTTAAGATTACAAATTAAACTTAGTGATGGTATATTTCTTAATCAATCTAAATATACATTAGAATTGTTAAAATGATTAAACATGGATGGTTCAAAAGCAATAAACACTCCTATGAGTACTTCCACTAAGTTAGATATAAATTAAAATGGTGAAAACTTTGATCAAAAAATATATATGGGAATTATAGGTAGTCTACTTTACCTCACCGCGACTAGATCGAATATCACGTTTAGTGTAGGACTTTGCGCTAGGTTTCAATATAATCCTAAATTATCTCATTTTAAAAGTGTTAAAAGAATTTTTAGATATCTTAAAGGAACTCCCAATTTAGGATTGTGGTATCCGAAATCCGATAAATTCGATTTAATAGCTTATGCAGATGCCGACTTTTGCAGATGCAAGATAGATAAAAAAGCACATCCGAAACATGCCAATTTTTAGGACATACACTTGTTTCTTAGACTTTTATAAAATAAAATTCAATTGCACTATCTACGGCGGAAGCCAAATATATTGCTGCAAGTGCATCCTGTGCACAAGTTATTTGGATGAAGAATACATTGGAAGACTATAGAATTTACTTGAAGAACATTCCCATAAAATGTGATAATACAAGTGTTATTTGTCTTACCAAAAATCCAATTCAATACTCTAGAACCAAGCATATCGACATTAGGCATCAATTCATACACGACCATGTCCTTAACAATAATGTCATTCTGGAGTTTATTGACACAAAAAATCAATTAGCAGACATTTTTACAAAAGCCTTAAATGAATACCAATTTGACTTTATTAGAAGGGAACTAGGCATGTTAAATTATCCTTGTGAATAAACTTGATTTTATGTATTTTTCAAAGTTCTTTTTTTTCTTTCCTCTTTCCGGTTTTCTTGGATTTGACTTCTTTTTCAATTCTAAATGACATCTTAAAGAACAATCCAAGATCCTATCCTATCTTGAATCAAACACCTCTGAAAACAAAAAAGGGGGGAGGGAAGGAAAATTTTTGGCATGCTAGCGGTGACACTGCTAGAACCGATGGTAGCACCACCTGGGTGCTCGGTGCCCAAGCGGTGGCACCGCTCAGATTGGCGGTGGCACCGCCCGAGAATCCACATAAGTGGAAGAGTTAGGGCCGGCGGTGGAACCGCCCCCAACCCGTGAGAACTCTCCCTAGAACTCCCACAAAACTCTCTAAACCTCTCCCACCCTCATTATAACCTTTAGAAGCCTAAAAAAAGGATTCTTATTTGATCAAGCTCTCTATCTTCCAAGGAATTCTCCATAAGGTAAAATCTGAAATCTTTCCTTCTTTCTCTCATTATTTTGCCTACTCTTCATAGTTTTTTTCTTGATTTATCATCTTGTTTAGACATGGCTCATAAGAGATCAACAAGAACAAAAGGGAAGAGGGTGGAAGAAGATTCCTATGACCAAAACCTTTTTAGATCTAATGAAGTAGCTCTTAGGTTTCCTAATTTCGAAACAAGAACTATACATAAGGGCAAACATGTTGATCTAGATGAACTTGGAAACCTAGAACCCATTAGATGGTTTACAGATTTAGATGCCTTACCTATCCTATAAATCAATGAACCAATTTATCCTAGGTTAGTTAGGTTATTTTACTCAAACTTATGTGTGGATAATGATAGCTTAACTACCTACCTCTTAGGAACACAAATTAAAATCTTTGATAGCACTATATGCGAATTAATTAAAATTACCAAAAATGACAGGGGCTGTTATTTTAGAAATAAATGGGATATCAATGCAATAGGATCAACCTACTTCGAATCTTTAGAAACTATTTTTGCAAATCCAAACCTAGGCATGATTCTCAAAAGTTGCGAGCACTTATTGCCCTTTAACTCTAAATTTCTTCAACACATCATGACTAGCATACTACTTCCCAAACAATTTCATCATGATGAAATTAGTCAAATAGAGCTAAGTACTATGTATTGGATAATGACCGGCCAACATAATTGTTTTGGATACTTAATCCGGCAACATATGCAGGACATAATAGCTAAAGACACAATGTTACTATATGGGGGGTTAGTCACTCGATTAATACTTGCCCATAATATTTGTGTCTCACCCAATGAAGAAATAATTCAAGTTGATCGATTTACCACTATCAATAAAAACCTACTCAAAAGACTTAGGTGCACCTTTAGCAATGGTGTTTGGGTTAGGCAACCTAGAAGGACTGATCCAGTTCCCCCACTAGTCGAACACCCTGAAACATCAATTTTTAGGGGCAATGAATCTTCTTCTCCTAGCCCCTTTGGTGCAGCACCTTCAGAATCTGCTCTTGCTTCATCCTTTGAAGATCTCATTATGGTAGAATTACATCAGATCAAATCACAACAAGAGCAACTCAAATCATAGCAAGAGAAAATTCAATCGCAGCAAGTTAAAATTTTGAGGGAATTGCGACAAATGAATCAAAAGATAGATGTCATGTATAAGAACTATGAATTTCATCCTAAAGATTAATCAATATACCTTCTTATTCTGTTACCTTGACATGCGATCCTTGTATAATTACTCTTAATGCCAAGTTAAAGCTTTGCCATATTTGTTCATTTTATATGAAAGCCATGCTAATTCTTTTTTAGATGAATTATGTATAATCTTATGAATGCTGATTTTCTTTCGAATGATATGAAGTTTGGATAAATGCTGATTTTCATTCTAATAATATGAATTTTGGATGAATGCTGAACTTGTTGTTATAAGATGAATTTTGTATAATCTTATGAATGCTGAATGATCGATCTTTATGCTGAACTCCTTTTCTAATGATTTTATGATCACAAATTGTACGCTTAAAGTCTCATCTCCTTTTTGTTGATGACAAAGGGGGAGAAGAATTAGCAAAAGATTAATGACTTGTGTCAATGCGATAGCATGACTTATATGAATTGCAAAAGCTTGTATAATACAAATGTCTTATATGCATTGCAAATGTGATAGCATGACTTATATGAATTGCAAAAGCTAATATGTTGTGTAATACAAATATCTTATATGCATCGCAAAAATGTCTTATATGCATTGCAAAACTTTTTGAGAACATCGCAATATGAAAGTTTTTAGATTGGTTGTCGTTTCATCTCATGATCATATGAAATCATGCCTTACATTTATATCATGATATTTATGTTGATATTTCATATCTCTTGCCGAAATGATAATTATCTTTTATCATTTGACTTGAAAATAATTTTAATAGCTTGAAATTATGAGAAATATGAAGTTTCATATTTACTCATGCTTATTGAGAATAATGATAAGTTCAACAGAAAGAACTTATCGGTTTAGGCTTGAATTCAAAGAGATTGAATTCAAGTATTTTTATCTTCTCATTATATGGCATTTAAATAGGGGGAGTTATGTTTAACTCCATCATCAATTGATTGTCATCATCAAAAAGGGAAAAATTATTGAATCTCGGATTTTGATGATGAAATCAATTGATAGGTTAATTAATCTAATCCATATTATTGAGTTAAGTGTGTAGGATTAACTACGATAGCTTGAAGACATAAAGTAAGTCTACCGGAGTCAAGTTTGATGGGTGTTCGAGAGCCCGCTGAGAGTCCAAAGATTTGTCAGAAGTGCTGCCGGAACCAACCAAGAAGAAATCGGGGACTTGCCAAAGTTTTCGGAAGTCTGTTAGAGAGATCGTTGGAGGTTCATGGAGATCACTGAGAAGGTTCAACTGCTTGTCAAAGACTCGCTAAACTCGCCACAAGACCGGGAGCATATTGGGAGTCCGCCGGAAGAAATCCGAGGGTGTATCGGAAGTCCATCGGAAGTTCGTCGAAAAGCTCACCGGAAGGAAACTCGATGTTGTCAGTTAAAAACTTGCTTAGGACTATGCCTTAATTTCATAGTTTGCATATAATTAGGGTTAGGATTAAGGGTTAATCCTATAACCCGATTAGGAGGCCAATTGGGCCCAAGTTCGGACTGGTTTGGGCCAAGTTTGGAGCCTAACCAGTGAGCTGAAATAGTCTAGGCAGTGGCACCGCCCAGAACCCATGAGTTCCGGTGGTGGCATCGCCAGCAAACTACTGGATTGGGCGGTGGCACCACCCAGCACCCGAGAGGTCCGACGGTGGCACCGCTAATACACTGTCAGTGTCAGACACTGATAGGCGGTGGCACCGCCACTGACAGGCGGTGGCACTGCTAGCACCGGGAACCCAAAAGTAATTCAAATTTGGAGCCTAAATTTGAATCCTCTTGGGGCCTATAAATACCCCTCAATTCTCAGAAGAGAGAACAACTTTTGAGAAGCAAGAGATTGAGATAAAAGCCTTAGCAAAGTCTTTAGCAAGTTTTGTTTTCAATAGCTTGAGTATTCACCTCCCTCTATCTCTTTGAAAATTTGTAAGAGTGTGAACCACTTGTAAAATGTTGTAAGAGGGGTATTTGTCCTTCCCCTTCAAAGTGATTTGCTAGTGGAAGTTGGGAGTCTCATTGAAGAAGGCTTCTCAAGTGGATATAGGTCATTTTGACCGAACCACTTTAAATTGGTGTGTTCCTTGAATGTGTGAGTATTTACTTTTTTGAAACCGTTATTTACATTGCAGCAAGCTTTTGGTTTTCATCTTCTCACTTTACTCAAGCTACTTTCTCTAAGTTATTGGCAAATTGAAATCTCTACGCATTTACGAAATCATTTTTCAAATTTACAAGTTTTAATCCACTGTACTAATTCACCCCCCCCCCCCCTCTTAGTACCGCTTCGATCCTAACACTTTCAATATTTTGATTTTTCTTGATAAATGCACTATTCATGAATCTTTCCTTCTCTTTTCCTTTCAAGAAGAATCCTATCACAATAAGTCAAATTTTGCTTGAGACGATTACCCATTTCCTTTTTGTCGATGACAAAGGGGGAGAAATGTGATAAATTGATGACAAATTGGTATTATGAATATTTAAAATAATATGTAAAATGTATCGTATTGTAAATGCTTGAATGTTTTGTGAATGCTTGAAATATGATTGGTATCATCAAATACATCATAAATATTTGAGAAATATCAAAATGTATCACATATGCATCGTATGTAGATACTTGAAATGTATCATGAATGCTTGAAACGCATCGTAATGTGGCATAGATACTTAAAAATGTTTCATTCTTAAAATTATGCTTAATTTCATATCATTATGATGAGGTATCAAACTTATCATACTTAATTTCCTATTTACAATTGGTTTCATGCCTCAGATTGATGAATTGTCATCTTTTATTGAAATTTGAATCTTGCTAAATTTCATATTTGAAATTGGTATCATACTTGAAAATAATGATTGTCTATTATCATTCGATATTGGACTTGAAAATGGTTATCATGCCTTGACATCATTTTTATTGTGATAAATATGTGGTATCATATTTTGAAATGGTAAATCATGATTAGTATTATGTTGTGCATGTCAATAAGTTTAAATGCATATAACTTATTGATTTGATGCTTGAATTCAAAAGGCCTTGAATTCAAGAGTGTCTTTTATCAAGTATAGCATATAGATAGGGGGAGTTAAGGTTAACTCCGTCATCAATTGATTGTCATCATCAAAAAGGGGGAGATTGTTGAATCTCAGATTTTGATGATGAAATCAATTGATAAATTGTTTGATCCAATATATATATTGAGAAAAGTATACAGGATTAACTATGATAGCGATTAAGGCATAAAGCAAAACGAAGTGCTAGAGTCAAGATCCAGAATTTGTTGGGAGTTCGAAAGTTCATTGAGAGTCCAGAGGTTCGTCGAAAGTGCTACTGGAATTAGCCAAGAAGCTTGTCAGAACTTACCAAGAAGATCATCGTGAAGTCCAAGAGCTTGTTAGGAGTCCGCTAGAAGATTGCCGAGAGATCGTCGGAAGTCTGCCGGAAGCTCATCGGAAGAAACCTAGACTTACCAGACTTGTTTTGTTTAGTGTATGCCTTAAAAATTACAGTTATCACATAATTAGGCTTAGGTTTGGGAGGTAATCCCATTAAAACTATTAAGGGCTAACTGGGCTCGTAATTGGACTGGTTTGGGCCGGATTCAAGGCCCAACAAGGTTGTTGAACCCTATTTGGCGGTGGCACCACCAGACTAGGGCGATGGAATTGCCTAGGGATCAGTCTCCAAGAAGCCTGGACAGTGGTACCATTGGTAGTTATTACTGTCAGGCAATGGTACCGCCTTGTTAGGTGGTGGTACTACCAGATCCTAGTCTCTAAGGCTCTGTCAAGTAGTAGTATCACCAGATTCGGTGGTGGTACCACCTAGTGTTAGTGCTGTAGGCAGTGATACCGCTAGTACCCTGGAAACCCGAGATTAGACACTTTTTTATTCCAATTTTGAAGTCATTAGAGCCTATAAATATCCCATCTTTTTCTGCATGAAAGTGTGAAAAAATCTTTAAGTGTTGGGGTGTAAAAGTATTGTAAAAGTGCAAAGAGTCCTCCTCCTCTCTCTCTTTAGTTTTGCAATCATCCAAGAAGAGGGGTGAGGCTTGTAAGGGTTGTCTCCTAAACCCGTGAAAAGGAGAAAAAGTTATAAAATAATGGTTAGTTTTTGCCTATTGAAGGAAGACTAGTAGTGGATGCCGGTGACCTCAACGGAGGAGGAATCGGGAGTGGACGTAGGTCGGACGACCGAATCACTATAAAATTAGCGTGTTCTTTTCTTGGTGCGTACTTTACTTTTGCTACATTTCACTTTACTTTATTGTAAATTATTTAATTCCCTCTTCTTTACTCACTTACAAACTTATTCGAGTCAAATGACATTTTAATATGGTTTTCATCGAACTAAGAGTTTCATCGTATGAAATTTTTCGAAATCAATTAAATTTATCATTTTTATCCGCTACACTAATTCTCCCCCCCCCACCCCTCCTCCTTAGTATCGTTCTTGATCCTAACAGGATATAGTAAGCTACCTATCATACTTCTATAAGTCTTTTGATCAAAAGTTTATCCATCATGATCCATATCTAACTTTTTGGAAGTGATCATTAGTGTGTTAAAAGCTTTAGTACTATCCATATTAAATCATTTCAATAGATCTAAAGCATACTTAGTTTGACTAATAAAAATTTCATCACTTAATTGTTTAATTTACAATCCTAAGAAAAAAGTTAATATCATCAATATTAAATCATTATTAATACTAATTCCATCACTTAATTTGCACTATCCATATTAAATCATTAAGCTCATTTCAAACTCTTTGGCAAAATATTCACACAAGAATTTATTTGTAGGACCAAAGATAATATCATCAATATAAATTTAAATGATGAGAAAATTATTTTTAAAATCTTTAATAAACAATGTAGTATCGACCTTGCCTTTCATAAAATTATTCTTAATTAGAAAAGAACTAAGTCTTTCATACTAAGTTCTTGGGGCTTGTTTTAAACCATAGAGAGCATTAGACAACTTAAAAACATGATTCAGAAAAATGGCATTCTTAAATTTGGGTGGTTGTTCAATATAAACTTCTTCAGAAATAAAGCTATTAAGAAAAGCACTTTTAACATCCATTTGAAATAACTTAAAATTATTACAACTAGTATAGGCAAGGAGAATCCTTATAGCTTTAAGTCTAGCTAGAGGAGCGAAGGTTTCTTCATAATCGATACCTTTTTCTTGGTTAAAACCTTTGACCACTAATCTAGCCTTATTTCTAACCACGATACCAAGTTCATCTTACTTGTTTCTAATGACCCTTTTATTACCAATTACTAAATAGTCACTAGGTCTAAGAATAAGCTTTCATACCTCATTTCTCTCGAATTGATTTAATTCCTCATGCATTGCAAAGGCCCATGAATTATCTTTCAGGACTTCGCCAATGCATTTTGGTTCAACTTGAGACAAGAAGGCTACATTAGCACAAAAATTCTTAAATAAAGAGTGAGTTTGAATACCTTTTGATGTATCTTCAATGATTAGCTCCTTAGGATGAGCATCCACATACTTCTAATCCTTAGGTAAGGATTCTTTAGAAGAAGATGCATCCAAGTTGCCTAGGGGAGGAGAGTTTTTATTCAAATTTAAAGCATCAAAATTAAGATCATCATCAAAATCATTTTTATTAAATTCGGGAAGCCCATTAAACACAATATGAATAGATTCCTTTATAACCAAAGTTCTTTTATTAAAGACACGAAAAGCTTTAGACATAAAGGAATAATCAAGAAAAATGTTTTCATCGGATTTTGTATCAAATTTTTTTAAGGTATCTTTTTCATTTAAAATAAATCATTTACAACTGAAAACTTTAAAATATAAAATATTGGGTCTTTTGTTGTTTCACAATTTATAGGGAGTTTTAAAAAGTAATTGTCTTACAAGAACCTTGTTCATGATATAGCATGTCATGTTAATGACTTCGGCCCAAAAATACTTATGTAGGCTATGTCCATTAAGCATGGTTCTTGTCATTTCTTATAAACTCCTATTTTTTTTCTCAATAGCTCCATTTTGTTGAGGGTTTCTTGAAGTGGACAAGTTATGGTTATACTCATTTAAATCACAAAAGTTTTTTAAATCATGATTTTAAAATTCACCACCATGATCACTTTGAATAGAGGCAATCATAAAATCCTTTTCATTTTAAACTAATTTATAAAATTTTAAAAAATATTTAAAACAATCACTTTTATGTGCCAAGAAGTATGTCCAAGTGTATCTACTATAATCATCAACAATTACTACCTCCTAGGCTTGTTGTATCAATTAGTTCAAATAAATTTATATGGATCAATTGTAGTAGTCTAGATGTGCTTATTTGATTCTTTGATTTAAAACTACTTTTTATTTATTTTTCTAATTGACATGCATCATAAAATTTGTCTTTAACAAACTTGATGTTAGGCATTCCTCTTATAAGTTCTCTAGTTGAAATATGAGATATTAGTTTCATGCTAGCATGACCTAATCTCCTATTCCAAAGCCATGAATCATTGTCTAAAGCCAAAAAACACGTTTCATAAAAAAAATCATCAATATCAACAGTATACGCATTATTATTTTTTAAGAAAATTAGAGATATAATTTTGTGTGATATTTTAATTATACAAGCATTAGATTTAAATTTGATAATATATCCTTTATCACACAATTGACTAATGCTTAGTAGATTATGTTTTAAATCATCTATTAATAATGTATTTTAATTAAAAGGTTTGATTTGTTACCTATATTTCCTTTGCCAATAATTTTTCCTTTGTTATTGTCTTCGAATGTGACAAATCCTTCGTCTTAGCTAGTGAGCTTAGAGAAGTGAGTTAGCTAATGACAAATCCTTCATCCCACGTTGCTTTGATACTTTCTTTTTCTTATGGGTTGGCAACTTCATTTTTAAGTAGTGGACACTTATTTTTGAAATGTCCTAGCTTTTTTTATTCATAACAATTGATTGCATCTTTATTATGTTCACTTTTATTCTTACATTCTCGTCTTATAGAATTAGTCTTGTTTTTTCTCATGAACTTTTTGAATCTTTTTATAAGGATTGTCATGTCATAATCATCACTTGAGCTTTTGCTCGAATAGTCTTCTTTAGATTTAGATGCAATATCCTTTCTTTTCTTTAGAAGGATTTCCTTTTCTTCATTATGTGTTTTACAAGTCATTTCATAGGTTGTTAAAGATCCTATGAGTTCTTTAAGAGAAAAGTTGTTCAAGTCTTTTGCTTATTGGATTGCCATTACCTTTAGATCCCAAATTTCTAGAAAAGACCTTAAAATCTCACTCACCAATTCAAAATTAATATAATTTTCACCAAAAGCTTTTAATCAATCGACAACATCGATAAAACGGATGTATATGTCACTAATGGATTCACTTGGCTTCATTTTAAATAATTCATAACTATGAACCAAAAAATTACTTTTAGATTCTTTTACTCTATTTGTGCCTTCATGAGTAACTTTGAGTATGTGCTAAATATCATATATGATGTCACAAGTAGAAAACTGATTGAACTCATTTTATATAAAGCACAAAATAAAGTATTTATAGCCTAGCATTTAAAGAAAATATTTTCTTCTCAAAATTCTTTTATTCATTCATCGGTTTAGAAAATTTTTAAAAACCAAACTCGATGACATTCCATAGATCAAAATCCATATAAAGTAAGAAAATACATATTCGTGTTTTTCGATAGATGTAGTTTGTCCCACTAAACATAGAAGAATGAGTGATGGAATGACCCTTTTGGTTGCCTAAAAAAACAATTAGATATCTCTTGGGTATTAATCCAACCAAGAGACCTAAGCTCTAATACCAATTGTTAAGATCGTAATAGCACTAATGGGGGGGGGGCATGGGGTGAATTAATGGTATAGCAATTTTAACATATTTTAAAGCTCGATTGATAAATCTATACTGTAAATATGATTAACCAAAAGTGCAAGGGTTGCGAGAAAAGTAAATCAGTAAGCAATAGTAAATCAAAGTTAGAGAAGAAATGTAATCTAATTTATAGTGGTTTGATCGTCCTAACCTATGTCCACTCTTGATTCCTCATCTCTTGAGGCCATCGATTTTCACTACCGATCTCCTTTCCAATGGACGAAGATCAACTACCCTTGTTATAACTCCTTTTAATAGGCTTATAAGAGAACCTCCACACTCATTCTTTTACAAGAGACCTCACCTCCTATAATTTAGAATTGTTATGATCGGAGTGGCACTAAGGGGGGGGGGGGGGGGGTGAATTAGTGTAGCGGATTAAAACTCGTAAGTTTGAAATCGATTTTGTAAATGTGTAGAGATTTCGATTCGACGAAGTATGACTTAGCTAAAATAGCTCGAGTAAAGGTAGTCAAGAATAGGAAGAGAAAACCGAATAATTTATAGCTAAGTAGAGAAATGGTTCAGAAAATTAAACACTCACACATTCAAGGAACACCACGATGTCTAGTGGTTCGATCAAATGACCTATATCCACTTTCGAAGCCTTCTTCGATGAGGCTCCCAACTTCCACTAGCAAATCACTTTGAAGGGGGAGGACTAAATACCCCTCTTATAATCTTCTTACAAGTGGTTCACACTCTTACATATTTTTTTCAAAGAGAAAGAGAGAGGTGAACACTTAAGCTATTGAAAACAAGACTTTGCTAGAGCTTTTTCTCACTTTCTAACTTCTCAAAAAGGTGTACTCTCTGCTGAGAATTGAGGAGTATTTATAGGCCCCAAAAGGATTCAAATTTGGGCTCCAAATTTGAATTACTTTTGGATTTTCCAGTGCTGGTGGTGCCACCGTTTGTTAGTGGCGGTGCCACCACCTATCAATGTCTGACGCTGATAGTGTACTGGTGGTGCCACCGCCTGACCTCTCAGGTTCTAAGCAGTGCCACTGCCCAGTCCGGCGGTGCCATCGCCTGGACTGTTCCAGCTCACTAGTTGGGCTCCAAACTTGGCCCAAACCAGTCCAAACTCGGGCCCAATTGGCCCCTAATCGGATTATAGGATTAACCCTTAATCTTAACCCAAATTATATACAACCTATGAAATTAAGACATAGCCCTAAGCAAATTTTTAACCAGCAACGTCGAGTTTCCTTCCGACGAGCTTCCTTCCGACGAGCTTTCCAGCGAACTTCCGGCAGACTTCCGATACACCCTCGGATTTCTTCCGGCGGACTCCTAGCAAGCTCCCAATCTTGTGGTGAGTTCAACGAGTCTTTGGCAAGTATCCAAACCTTCTTAGTGATCTCCATGAACCTCCAACGATCTTTCTAGTGGACTTTCGAAAACTTCGGCAAGTCCCTGATTCTTTCTCAATTGGTTCCGGCAACACTTCCGACGATTCTTCAGACTTTTGGCGGACTCTCGAACACCTATCGAACTTGACTCCGGCAAACTTACTTTATGTCTTTAAGATATCGTAGTTAATCCTACATACTTAACTCAATAATATGGATTAGATCAATTAACCCATCAATTGACTTCATCAAAATTCGAGATTCAACAATCTCCCCCTTTTTGATGATGATAATTAATTGATAACGGAGTTAATCATAACTCCCCCTATCTATATGCCATATTATGATAAGATAAAAACACTTGAATTCAATCTCTTTGAATTCAAGCCTAAACCGATAAGTTCTATTCGTTGAACTTATCGTTATTCTTAATAAGCATGAGCAAATATGAAACTTCATATTTCTTATAATTTCAAGGCATGAAAATTATTTTCAAGCCGAATGATAAAAGAGAATTATCATTTCGATAAAAAATAATAATAATTTAAAATTTCAACATGGATCTCATGATATAAATATAAAGCATGATTTCATATGATCATGAGATGATTGCTTATCATATAGATAAAAAAAATGATAAACATGATATGACAACCAATCTAAAAACTTTCATATGCGATATGCTCAAAAAGTTTTACGATGCTTTTAAGGAATATAACACACATAAGACATTTTTCATTGCATTATACAGCATATAAGCTATTGTTGAATCTTGGATTTTGATGATGAAACTAATTGATTATGTTTAGATGTTTAACTGCATTTTAAGTGATGCAGGTCCACTCGATTAGGATTAGACAGTTGACGCAGGAGGAATTGACGTTGCGCCGGAGGAGATCACGTCAGGATATTGGATGGCAGAAGGCTTCGGACGTCGGGCATCAGGCCCAGGAGAGCGGAATTGCGCCAAGGATATCGGGGTTGCCGAGGTCAACCGCCGATTGGGCAACAAGCCGCAAGAGAGGATGATGCACTGAAGAATCGGACGAAGCGCCAACCAATGACGTGCTGGGCAATAGAATGTCAATTCGCGTTGTAATAATTATCTAGATCAGAGTAGAGTTTTGGTTATGTGTGCAGGATTAACTATGATAACGATGAAGACATAAAGCAAAACAAAGTGCCAGAGTCAAGCGCGAAGGATTCGTTGGGAGTTCGAGAGTCCGATGGAAGTCAGAAGGTTCGTCGGGAATGTTGCTGGAACTAGCCGAGAATGAGTAGGGAGCTTGCCGAAGGGTTTTCGGAAGCTCGCCGGAAGATACGTCGGAAGTTCGTGGAGCTCACCAAGAAAGATCATAGCTTGCCGAAGAAGCTTGTCGGAACTCGCCAAGATCAAATCGTGAAGTCTAGGAGCTTGCCGGGAGTCCGCAGAATGGTTTCGGAGAGTTTATCGGAAGACCACCAGAAGTTTGCCGAAAGCTCACCGGTAGAAGTCTTGACTTACGGACTTTGTAATAGCTTAGGAAATGTCTTTAAATTCATTGTTAGCACGTTAATTAGGGTTAGGATTATGTGTTAATCCTATAACCCAAGTAGGGGCCAATTGGGCCCGAGTTCGGACTGGTTTGGGCCAAGTTTGGAGCCCAACCAGTGAGCTGAAATAGAATAGGCGGTGGCACCGCCCAGAACCCGAGAGGTCGCGCGGTGGAACTGCCGAACTAGGTGGTGGCACCGCTAGCACACTATCAATGTCAGACACTAACAAGCAGTGGCACCTCCAGCCTCGAAAACCCAAGAGAATTCAAAATTTGTAGCCCAAATTTGAATCCTCTTGGGGTCTATAAATACCCCTCAATTCTCAGTAGAGAATACAACTTTTGAGAAGCAAGAGATTGAGATAAAAGTCTTAGCAAAGTCTTTAGCAAGTTTTTATTTTCAATAGCTTGAGTGTTCACCTCCCTCTTTCTTTTTGAAAATTTGTAAGAGTGTGAACCACTTGTAAAAGGTTATAAGAGGGGTATTTGTCCTTCCCCTTCAAAGTGATTTGTTAGTGGAAGTTTGGAGCCTCATTGAAGAAGGCTTCATAAGTGGATGTAGGTCATTTTGACCGAACCACTTTAAATTGGTGCGTTCCTTGAATGTGTGAGTTCTTACTTTTTTAAAACCATTATTTATATAGTAGCAAGCTTTTGGTTTTTATCTTTTCACTTTACTTGAGCTACTTTCTCCAAGTCATTGACGAATTGAAATCTCTACGCATTTACGAAATCATTTTTAAACTTACGAGTTTTAATCTGTTGCACTAATTCACCCCCCCTCTTAGTGTCACTCCAATCCTAACAATTGGTATCAGAGCCCGGTATTTCTCATTTCGGATTTACACCTGAGAGAAATGACTCTTCAAGGCTTTCAAGAGGGCTTATCGGTTGTTCATCCACTGTTGTTTAATGGATTGGACTACACTTATTGGAAAACTCGAATGAGAGTTTTTTTAATTTCTATGAATTTGGATTTATGAAATATTATTGAAAACGGTTTTCAACTTTCCTCTAAACCGATGAATGAATGGTCAGATTTGAAGAAGAAGTATGTTTCTTTAAATGCAAAGGCTATGTATGTCTTATTTTGCACTTTGGACAAAAATGAGTTCAATCGGATTTCTACATGCGAAATGGCTTTTGATATTTGGCGAACACTTGAAATCACGCACAAGGGAATTAGTAGAATCAAAGACTCGAAAGTTAATATTTTATTGCATGATTTTGAGCTTTTTCGAATGCAACCAAGTGAGACTATAGGCGACATGTACACTCGTTTCATGGATGTCGTCAATAATCTAAGAGTTCTTGATAAATCTTTTTCGAATTTTGATCTCGTAAGCAAGATCTTAAGATCCCTTCCAAAAAGTTGGGATCCTAAAATAACCGCAATACAAGAGACAAAAAATTTAAATGATTTTCCATTAGAAGAATTAATCGGGTCATTAATGACCTATGAATTGACACTTTTGAAACATTTTAAACCCGATGAACACTTGAACCACCTTCCAAAGAAAAGGAAGGATTTGGAACTCCAAACAAATGAATACCACTTGAGCAATTACTCAAGTGATGAGGACAATTGTATGTTTTCCACGATGCATTTTCTCTTTTCTTTTTTTTGAATATTTTTTTTCTTGAAAATTGTATGTTTTATGTTAATAGAATAAAATGTTAGATTTAAATGATCATATATATGTGCTTGAGAAGCAAGAATGTGTATTTTGATAATTTTCATATTAACTTTCAATGACGATACATGGTTTTTATATGGAAGGCTTGATGATTTTTTTATGAACCTTGTCTTTGGTTTTCAAACATGATGTATGTTTTTGACATAAGAACAAAACTTGAGCATGCTAATATAAAGTCAATCACATAAATTAAAACTAAAGAAGTTTTAGTTATATGTAAGAATCATTCAAAATTATGTTCAATAAAACCATTGCATAATGATGTAATGAAAACATTAAATGTTTTGATACCATGATTGACAAGTTTATGCATGAGATTTTAAAAGTTGTACATAATGATTTTTATGATTTTTTTTTTATCCTAAACATTGATGCATGTTTTTATTTGCCATAAAAAAAAACATGCATGTATGAAATAAATCACATGAATTAAAACAACTAAAAAGTGGAAAGGTTTCTTCTTAAAAGTTTATTTTTCTGACTTTATTGATTTTTTTAAAAAGGGAAATTAATGAATCTATTTGTATCACTTCTGTGAATCTCTTGAAAATGATCTTGATTTGATGATTTAAATGAGCCTTATCTTGATTTTTTCGAAATTTATAAATTGAGATTTCTTATGCTTAAGTCAAAATTCTATATACATGAATTAATGTCTTGTTCTCTTACAAGATTGAATGAATTCTATCTTTTTCATGATTTTGATGATTGAATATTTGATATGCATGAATTGGGATCTTGCTCTCCTATTATTTTTTTTCTATTCACCAAAAAGAAGACTAGTTCTAATTAACCATGATATGCTACTCGACATCTTGATAATTTATGACTTGAATTTTATTATGTAAAATTCCTTGCATTCATGAAATGTGTATTTCATCACCAAAATTCTCTTGATATTTTGAATGTGATAAAATAAAATAATACATGAAATATAAATGAGAAGTTAATGATCATACATGATAGGATGTAATGAATTTTGACATATAGATACTATCATTTGAATAGCTATGATCATGTTGCCAAAATGATATATCATGAATGCTTGAATATCATGTATGATATGCCCATAGTAATGATTGTGTTATTTGTATCATGCATGAAAAATGAAAGGTATAGTTTTGAAATTGTATATTTTCGAATTTGAAAATATGATATGCATAATGATGAAATTGTGTAATGAAAATATTAAACATTTTGAAACCATGTTTTAGTGTCATGCATAATGATCATGCTTAATAAATTTCAAAATTATGCATGATGAATCTTGTGATTTATGGATTATTGATTTTTACCATAATGAAAGTGCCTTATTAATCTTTGTTGTAATAAATCTTACACTTTCGGTTTTAAACATGATATATGTTTTTATTTGGCATAAATAAAACAAAATCATATGTTTTGAAACAACCGAAAAGAGGAAAACATTCTTGAAAATTATTTTGCTCAATCTTATTGATTTTGATGAATCCATTTGTATCATCTTTGTGAATCTCTTGGATTTTGATAATGATTTTGATGATTTAAATTTGAATAAATTTTTATCGAAATCATGATCTTGATCTCTTGAAATTTATAATATGAAATCCTTTATGAATCAAGATTTCTTACTCTTGAGAAAATTTTCAATATGAATCATAAGTGTTCTTATGTATGAATTGAAATCTTTTTCTCCTACGTTTCCTTTTGTGATTTACTAAAGAGAATATCCTTTTTGAAAATTCTTGACTTAAAATTTTATTTAAAAATCTCTTATTATTTGATCTCCTAAGATTTTCCTTTGATTATTTATGAGGAGGCTTTTCAAAAAGAAATCATATCTTTTGGCATTCACATATTCTAATATTTTATGGTATGATTTTTATGTAATTCCTTGTATTCATGAAATGTTTATCTCATCACCCAATTATTTTCTCCTTGATATTCCTTATGTGATGATATGAATATATGAAATATTCATTAATTTGTTTTGATGAAAAGTTATGATCATGAATGGTAGGATGAAATTTGACAAGTTAATACCATCATGATTTGAAACATTTACGATTTGAAATTATGCATGCAATTGCTTTTTATTGTGATGATATATGCATATAATGTGTATCATGAATATTTTATTATCATACATGAAAATAGTGATTAATATTTTGAAAATAAATGTTTGTATCATGTTAGATGATTTTACATTTTGTGCATGATGAGTTATAGTGATGATTGAAACAATGAGTGAAATAATATGAATGATGATTTGGAATCATGCATATAATGATGAGTTCATATATTTTAAAAATATATATGATTATTTGGTATTATGTATGCAATACTTTAACATATGATAATGATGCACGCAATGATAAAATATTCATGATAAAATTATTATTTTGATATTCATAACTTGAATCTTCCTTTTTCTTTTGCCAATGACAAAGGGGGAGAAATGACAAAGGGCAAGAAAGAGTTGCTAATGTGATATCTTGAATTGTTGTAAAGGGTCATCTCGAAAAGAAATTAGCTAGCTTGCACAAGTCAAGAAAATGCAAAAACTTGCAAATCTTTAAATTTGCTGGCTTGTATGTAGTAAAACTTACATATCGTAAAAATTGCTAGCTTGTAGAGAAGCAAAGAATTGCTATCTCGAAAGAAGCAAAAAATGTAAAACTTAGAAAACTTGTAATATAATTGCTCTTGCCATGCTTTGTATCAAAAATAGGTTCATATCCTTAAAAGCATCGCATTAAATTTTTTAGTATCACAATGTATCACATGTATCGCAAATTGAAATTTTTGAGACTATTATCATATCATGTTTAACAATTGATGTCTTTCATGACATGATTTCTTTGCATTTTTGTTTTGTATATATCATGATTGAAATATTGATTGATGCAAATTCATAATTTATGTAAAAGTCTAAATCATTGGTTCCTCTCCTTTTCGGCAATGACATAGGGGGAGAAAGATTGCTAGCTCAAGGCAAATGCTGGCTAGCTTGTACTCTTCCCTTCTTTTCGACAAAAATAAAGGGGAGAAAGCTTTTGCTAGTTATAACATGCAAAG
The DNA here is from genome assembly GCF_036884655.1 of Musa acuminata AAA Group. Lineage (NCBI taxonomy): Eukaryota > Viridiplantae > Streptophyta > Magnoliopsida > Zingiberales > Musaceae > Musa > Musa acuminata. The sequence continues at coordinate 32,318,732 of NC_088342.1, read as the reverse complement.
AAAAGCAAAGTGCAATTTTGCACAAGAAGCAAGTGTTGAATTGCCATGATTGAACTTAAGAATCTTACTATGCTTTTATGCTTATATGTTATGATGAAAATCTAGCTTCATGTTACAAAAACTTGAATATCTTTTAAAATAGCTAGAGCTACTTCTCCTTTTTGTTGATGACATAGGGGGAGAAGTATATTGATGACTTCATGTATTGAATTGAATATTTTATATATATTTGCATGATGGTTTAAATGTTTTTCATAACATGTGATGAATGTTACTTGGATTTGGGATAATCCAAGCGTTCTATCAATGGCATATTGATAGGGGGAGTTTGGTTAAACTCTGGGGAGTTAAGGTTAACTCCATTAGTCATCAATTAGTTGTCATCATCAAAAAGAGGAAGATTGTTGAATTTCGGATTTTGATGATGAAACTAATTGATTGTGTTTAGATGTTTAACTATATTTTGAGTCATGCAGGTCTACTCGATCAGGATTAGACAATTGACACAGGAGGAATTGACATTGCACCGGAGGAGATCACGTCAGGATATTGGACGGCAGAAGGCTTCGGACATCGGGCATCGGGCCAAGGAGAGCGAAATTACGCTAAGGATATCGGGGTTGCGGAGGTCAACCGCCGATTGGGCAACAAGTCGCAAGAGAGGACGATGCACTGAAGAATCGGATAAAGCGCCAACCAATGACGTGCCGGGCAATAGAATGTCAATTCGCGTTGTAATAATTGTCTAGATCGGAGTAGAGTTTTGGCTTGTGTGTGTAGGATTAACTACGATAACGATGAAGACATAAAGCAAAATAAAGTGCCAGAGTCAAGCACAAAGGATTCGTTGGGAGTTCGAGAGTCCAACAGAAGTTCGAAGGTTCGTCGGGAATGTTGCCGGAACTAACCGAGAATGAGCAGGGAGCTTGCCGAAGGGTTTTCGGAAGCTTGCCGAAAGGTACGTTGGAAGTTCGTGGAGCTCGCCGAGAAAGATCATAGCTTGCCGAAGAAGCTCATCGGAACTCGCCAAGATCAAATCGTGAAGTCTAGGAGCTTGCCGGGAGTCCACAGAATGGTTTCCGAGAGTTTATCGGAAGACCGCCAGAAGTTTGCCGGAAGCTCGCCGGAAGAAGTCTTGACTTGCGGACTTTGTAATAGCTTAGGAAATATCTTTAAATTCATAGTTAGCACGTTAATTAGGGTTAGAATTAGGTGTTAATCCTATAACCCAAGTAGGGGTCAATTAGGCCCGAGTTCGGACTGGTTTGGGCCAAGTTTGTAGCCCAACCAGTGAGCTAAAATAGTATAGGCGGTGGCACCACCAGACTAGGCAGTGGCACCGCCTAGAACCCGAGAGTTGAGCAATGACACCGCCCAGAACCCGAGAGGTCGGGCGGTGGCACCGTCGGACTGGGCGGCGGCACCGCTAACACACTATCAGTGTCAGACACTAACAAGCGGTGGCACCGCCAGTCTCGGAAACCCAAGAGAATTCAAAATTTGGAGCCCAAATTTGAATCCTCTTGGGGCCTATAAATACCCCTCAATTCTCAGTAGAGAATACAACCTTTGAGAAGCAAGAGATTGAGATAAAGTCTTAGCAAAGTCTTTAGCAAGTTTTTGTTTTCAATAGCTTGAGTGTTCACCTCCCTCTTTCTTTTTGAAAATTTGTAAGAGTGTGAACCACTTGTAAAAGGTTATAAGAGGGGTATTTGTCCTTCCCCTTCAAAGTGATTTGCTAGTGAAAGTTGGGAGCCTCATTGAAGAAGGCTTCATAAGTGGATGTAGGTCATTTTGACTGAACCACTTTAAATTGGTGCGTTCCTTAAATGTGTAAGTTCTTACTTTTCTGAAACCATTATTTACATAGTAGCAAGCTTTCGGTTTTCATCTTCTCACTTTACTCGAGCTACTTTCTCCAAGTCATTGATGAATTGAAATCTCTACGCATTTACAAAATCATTTTTAAACTTACGAGTTTTAATCCGCTGCACTAATTCACCCCCCCCCCCCCTCGCCCCCCTCTTAGTGCCACTATAATCCTAATAGCTATTGCAATAGGATACATATAAGTTATGCTAATTTCATATTTGCATAAGTCATCAATCTTTTACACATTCTTCTCCCCCTTTGTCATCAACGAAAAGGAGATGAGTTTTCAAGCATAAAACTCGTGATTATTGAAGTCATTCATAAAATCATCTCATAAGAAAAAAATCTTGAAAAGGATATGTCAAAATTGACAAAGCTTCAACTTGGCATTAAGATTGATCATTCAAGAAAAACATCAAATCATCCAAAATAACCTGAAGGTGTCATCAAAATGTTGATAAAATTTCAGAAAGAAACATCCAACTTCATATACTAGGATAATGTTAAATGCATGTCAATGTAGCATAGAGGTTTACAATAATAAGAAAGGTTTAATACAACGATTATTCCTTAGGAGGAATTCCAGAGTTCTTATACATGGCATCTATCTTCTGGTTCATCTGTCATAGTTTCCTTAAAATTTCAACTTGCTATAATTGGATTTGCTCTTGCTGTGATTTGAGTTGCTCTTGTTGTGATTTGATTTGTTTTAATTCTACCATGATGAGATCTTCAGAAGATAAAGCAGGAGCTAGTTCTGAAGGTGCTGCACCAAATGGATTAAGAGGAGGAGATTCATTTCCCTTAAAAATGGGTGTTTCAGGGTGTTCTACTGGTGGGGGAACTGGATCAGTCTTTCTAGGTTGCTTAATCCATATACTATTGTCAAAAGTGCACCTAAGTCTCTTGAGTAGGTTTCTGTTGATAGTGATAAATCGATCGACCTAGATTATTTCTTTATCGGGTGAGACACAAATATTATAGGCAAGCATTAATCGAGTGACTAACCCCCCATACGGTAACATTGAGTCTTTAGCTATTATGTCCTGCATATGTTGCCGGATTAAGTATCCAAAATAATTATTTTGGTCGGTCATAATCCAATACATAGTACTTAACTCTATTTGACTAATCTCATCATGATGAAATTGTTTAGGAAATAGGATGCTTATCATGATGTGATGAAGAAATTTAGAGTTAAAGGGCAACAAGTGCTCGCAACTTTTGGGAATTATGCCTAGGTTCGAATTTGCAAAAACAGTTTCTAAGGCTTCGGAGTAAGTTGCTCTGATTGCATTGATATCTCATTTGCTTCTAAAATAACAACCCCTATCCTTTTCGGACATTCCAATTAACTCATATATAGTGCTATCAAAGATTTGAATTTGTATTCCTAAGAGGTAGGTAGTTAAGCTATCATTGTCCATACTTAAGTTTGCGTAAAATAACCTAACCAACCTAGGGTAAATCGGTTCATCAATTTGTAGGATAAATAAGACATCTAAATTTGCAAACCATCTAATGGGTTCTAGGTTTCCAAGTTCATCTAGATCAACATGTTTGCCCTTATGTATTGTTCTTGTTTCAAAATTTGGGTACCTAAGGGATACTTCATTAGATCTAAAGAAGATTTGGTCATAGGAATCTCCTTTCACCCTTTTCCCTTTGGTTCTTGATAATCTCTTAGGAGCCATATCTAATCATAATGATAGATTAAGAGAGAACTTTAAAGAATAAGCCAAATAATGAGAGGAAGAAAAAAATTTCAGATTTTACCTTATATAAGTTTCCTTAGGAGGTAGAGAGCTTGATTCAAGAAGAACTCTCTTAGGCTTCTAAAGGCTTAGAATGAGGTTGAGAGAGGTTTAGAGGGCTTTGTGAGAGTGCTAGGGAGGGTGCTCTCGGGTTGGGGGCAGTTCCACCGCCGACTCTAACCCCCCCTTCTTTATAAAGGGGTTCTTGGGCGGTGCCACCACCAACCGAGCGATGCTACCACTGGTTCTGGCGGTGCCACAGTTGGCACGTTAAAAAATATTTTTTTTTTTTTTTTCAAAAGTTTCAATGTGTTTGATTTAAGATAGGATAGTGTCTTGGATCACTCTTTAAGATGTCATTCAAAATCGAAAAAAAAGAAATCAAATCCACGAAAACCGAAAAGAGGATGAAAAATTTTCAGAAAATATATACAATCAAGCTCATTCACAAGGACAATTCAACATGCCTAATTCCCTTCTAATAAAGTCAAATTGATCTTCATTTAAGGCTTTTATGAAAATGTCCGTTAATTGATGCTTTGTATCAATAAATTCTAGAATGACATTATTATTATTGACATGATCTCGTATAAAGAGATGCTTAATATCAATATTAATGCTTAGTTCTAGAGTGTTGAATTGGATTTTTGGTTAGACAAATAGCACTTGTATTATCACATTTTATGGGAATGTTCTTTAAGTAAATTTAATAGTCTTCCAACGTATTTTTCATCCAAACAACTTGTGCACAACATGCACTTGCAGCTATGTATTCGGCTTCCACCGTAGATAGTACAATCGAATTTTGTTTCTTGGATGTCTAAGAAATAAGTGATGTCCTAAAAATTAATATATTCCAGATGTGCTTTTTATATCTATCCTACATCCACCAAAATCGGCATCTGTATAAGCTATTAAATCAAAATTATCAGATTTTAAATATCATAATCCTAAATTAGGAGTTCCTTTAAGATATTTAAGGATTCTTTTAACACTGTTAAGATGAGACAATTTAGGATTAGCTTGAAACCTAGCATAAAGTCCAACACTAAATATGATATCTGGTCTAGTTGCAGTGAGGTAAAGTAAACTACCAATCATTCCCCTATATATTTTTTTATCAAAGCTTTCACCACTTTCATCCATGTTTAACTTAGTGGAAGTACTCATAGGAGTGTTTATAGCTTTTGAACCATCCATATTAAATCATTTTAACAATTCTAAAGTATATTTAGATTGATTAAGAAATATATCATTACTAAGTTGTTTAATTTACAATCCTAAAAAGAAGATTAATTCTCCCATTAGGCTCATTTCAAATTCATGACTCATACACTTGGCAAATGGTTCACATAGTGATTCATCCGAAAAACTAAAAATAATATCGTCAACATAAATTTGAACAATAAGAAAATTATTTTTAAAATATTTGATAAAAATGTAGTATCGACCTTACCTTTTATAAAATTATTTAAAATAAGAAAGGAACTAAGCCTTTCATACCAAGCTCTAGGAGCTTGTTTTAAGCCATAGAGAGCCTTAGTCAATTTAAATACATGATTAGGAAGAAGAGAATTTTCAAATCCGAGAGGTTGTTTCAACATACACTTCTTTGGAAATAAAACCATTCAAGAAAGTACTTTTGACATCCATTTGAAATAGTTTAAAATCATTACTACTAGCAAAGGTAAGGAGCATCCTAATGGCTTCTAATCTTGCCAAAGGAGCGAAGGTCTCTTCATAGTTGATACCTTTTTCTTGGTTGAAACCTTTGGCCACCAGTCTAGCCTTATTTCTAACCATGATACCGCATTCATCTTGCTTGTTTCTAAAGATCCATTTAGTACCAATGACTAAATGGTCACTAGGTCTAGGAACAAGCTTCCATACCTCATTCCTCTCAAATTGGTTCAATTTCTCTTGCATTGCAATAACCCATGAATCATCTTTCAAGGCTTCGTCAATGCATTTAGGTTCAATTTGAGAAAAGAAGGCGGCGTTAGCACAAAAATTCTTGAAGGAAGAACGAGTTTGAACCCCTTTTGACGTATCTCCTATAACTAGCTCCTTTGGATGAGCATCTACATACTTCCATTCCTTTGGGTAAGGAAATTTTGGAAGAAGATGCATCTAAGTTGCTATTTTGAGGAGGGGGTTCATTTAAATTCAAATTATCAAAACCAAGATCATCATCAAAATTATTTTTCTTTAACTCAAAATTTTCATTAAAAACTACTTGAATAGACTCTTCTATAACTAAGGTTTTTTTGTTAAAAATACGAAAAGCCTTAGAAATGAAAGAGTAACCAAGAAAGATGCCTTCATCGGATTTAGCATCAAATTTTCCTAAGGCATCCTTTTCATTCAAAATAAAGCATTTGCAACCGAAAACTTTAAAATAAGAAACATTCGGTTTTTTGTTATTCCATAATTCATAGAGAGTTTTTGATAGAGATGGTCTTATTAGAACCCTATTCATGACATAGCAAGCCGTATTAATAGTTTCGACCCAAAAATACTTAGGTAGACTGTGTTCATTTAACATGGTTTTTGTCATTTCTTATATATTTCTATTTTTTCTTTCAACTATCCCATTTTGTTGAGGATTTCTCGGAGTGGAGAAGTTGTGGTTATATCCATTGGATTTACAAAAACTTTAGAAGTCACAGTTTTGAAATTCGCCACCATGATCACTCCAAATTGATAAAATCATAAAGCCTTTTTCGTTTTGAGTAAGTTTACAAAATTTAGAGAAACATTTGAAACAATCACTTTTGTGAGCTAAGAAATAGGTCCAAGTGTATCTACTATAGTCATCTACAATTACGAAGGCATATTCGCTTCTTCCTAGACTTGTTGTGTCAATTAGTCCAAATAAGTCCAAATGGATTAATTGCAATGGTCTAGTGGTACTAATTTGATTTTTTGGTTTGAAACTAGTTTTTATTTGTTTTCCTAGTTGACAAGCATCACACACTTTGTTCTTAACAAACTTTATATTGGGAATCCCTCATACTAACTCTCTAGATGAAATCTTAGATATTAGTTTCATACTTGCATGGCCTAATCTCCTATGCCAAAGCCAAGTATCATTATTTAAAGCAGAAAAGCACATTTCATTACTAAGTTCATCAAGGTTGATGGTGTAGATATTATTTTGTTTTAAGGCAATCATTGATATATTATTGTTTGGTTTTTCAATAATGCACACATTAGATTTAAATCTAACAATGTAACCTTTATCGCATAATTGACTAATGCTTAAGAGATTATGTTTTAATCCATTAACTAGCAACACATCATCAATTGAAAATTTTGATTTGTTACCTATGGTTCCCTTGCCAATGATTTTACCCTTGTTATTGTCTCCGAAGATAACATACCCTTCTTCTTTGCTAGTGAGTATAGAGAAATGAGATGGAACTCCGGTCATATGCCTTGAGCATCCACTATCAAGATATCATCTTTTGCTCCTAGCTTGTGAGTTTGTCTACAAAAAAGGATGGTTTTTAGATACCTATTTGATTTTGGATACCTCAAAAATTGATCTATTAGTTTTGTCATTCATCATTGAATTATTTATAGTTCCTTTAGGAACCCGTATCAACTTATATGGACTAATTTTCTTAAATGGACATTTGTAAACATGTCCGGATTTACAATAAAAGTTACATTTCAAATGAGGTGAAACATGTAATGTGGGTCCTTTAATAAAGGTGGTAGAATTTTGGTGAGATCCTCTCACAAAACCAATTCCACTTCTATTTATGAGGTGACCCTTGTTTGCAAGGATCCTGTCCAAGCCTTTGCTACCGACCTTAAACTTGTTTAAGGTCTCCTTAAGTAGTAAATTCTCATTTTTTATTACTTCTAAGTGTTCACACTTAGAGCATGGAGGAGTTTGAAGACGATCAAGTTTATTTTGTAGTAAGGCATGCTCTTTCTTTAATAGATTAAACTTCTTACTAATAGTTCTACACTCATCAAATAATTCATGAAAAGCGATAGAAAGTTCATCGAAAGATAAATCTTCATTAATTAAATCACATACCTCTCCTCCTAAAGCCATTAGCGCGAAGTTTGCCTCCTCATTTTTGTTAGCTTCTTCATTCTCGGAATCACTTGAGTCGTCCCAAGTCACTTTTAAAGCTTTCTTCTTCTTTGGTTGCTTCTTCTTGGCTTGGGGGCATTCATTTTTGAAGTGCCCTAGCTTCTTGCATTCGTAGCATATTACTTGGTCCTTTTTATGTTCAAGTTTATTTTTGGTGTCATTTTTAAATTTGTTCTTTCTTATAAATTTTTTAAATTTTCGAGTTAAAAGTGCAATGTCATTGTCACTGTCCTCATAACTTGATATTCCTTTTAAGTGGTCTTCTTGTGTTCTAAGTGTCATATCCTTCCTGTTCTTTGGAAGGAGGTTCTTGAGCTCTTCATGAGAATGACATGTCATTTCGTAGGTCATTAGAGACCCAATAAGTTTTTCAAGAGGAAATATTTTAAGATCCTTGGCCTCTTGAATGGCCATAACTTTTGGATCCCAACTCTTTGGAAGGGATTTTAAAAATTTAGTTACTAGTTCAAAGTTAGAAAAACCTTTACTAAGAGCTTTGAGTCCATTGATGACATCCGTGAAACGGGTGTACATGTCTCCAATGGACTTGGTTTCATCCGGAAAAGTTTGTAAGAATGCACAAGAATGTTGATTTTGGACTCTTTCACTCGGCTAGTGCCTTCATGAGTGACCTCAAGAGTTCTCCAAATATCAAAAGTCGGATCACAAATCGAAACACGATTAAATTTATTTTTTGTCAAGTGCACAAAATAAGGCATTCATAGCCTTTGCGTTTAAAGCAAAAACCTTCTTCTCCGATTCATCCCATTCTCTCATCGAAAGAGAAGATTTTTGAAATCCATTTTTGATAATATTCCAAATCTCAAAATCTATGGAAATAAGGAAGATCCTCATACGAGTCTTCCAATATGTGTAATCTAACCCATTAAACATAGGCGAACGTGTAATAGAGTGACCCTCTTGCATGCCGGAGTAAGCCATCTCTCTTGGGTATTAAACCAAATATGAGAGTGAGCCTTGCTCTAATACCAATTGTTACAATCAAAGCGGCACTAAGAGGAGGGGGGGGGGTGAATTAGTGCAGCGAATTAAAACTCGTAAGTTTGAAATCGATTTCGTAAATGTGTAGAGATTTCAATTCGACGAAGGATGACTTAGCTAAAATAGCTCGAATAAAGGTAGTCAAGAGTAGGGAGATAAAAATCGAATGATTTGCAGCTAAGTAAAGAAATGGTTTAGAAAATTAAACACTCACATATTCAAGGAACACCACGATATATAGTGGTTTGGTCAAATGACCTACATCCACTTTCAAAGCCTTCTTTGATGAGGCTCCTAACTTTCACTAGCAAATCACTTTAAAGGGGAAGGACTAAATACCCCTCTTACAACCTTCTTACAAGTGGTTCACCCTCTTACAGATTTGTTTCAAAAAGAAAGAGGGAGGTGAACACTTAAACTATTGAAAACAAGACTTTGCTAGAGCTTTTTCTCACTTTCTAACTTCTCAAAAAGGTGTACTCTTTGCTGAGAATTGAGGGGTATTTATAAGCCCTAAGAGGATTCAAATTTGGGCTCCAAATTTGAATTACTTTTGGGTTTCTCGGTGCTGGTGGTGCCACCGCCTGTTAGTGTCTGACACTGACAGTGTACTGGCGGTGCCACCATTGGACCTCTTGGGTTCTGGGCAGTGCCACTGCCTGGACTATTCCAACTCACTGGTTGGGCTCCAAACTTGGCCCAAACCAGTCCAAACTCGGGCTCAATTGGCCCCTAACCGAGTTATAGGATTAACCCTTAATCCTAACCCAAATTATATGCAAACTATGAAATTAAGACATAGCCCTAAGCAAATTTTTAACCGGCAACGTCGAGTTTCCTTCCAGCGAACTTTCTAGCGAACTTCCGGTGGACTTCCGATACACCCTCGGATTTCTTCCAGTGGACTCCTAGTAGGCTCTCGGTCTTATGGCGAGTTCAACGAGTCTTTGGCAAGTATTCAAACCTTCTCAGTGATCTCCGCGAACCTCCAACGATCTTTCCGGCGGACTTTTGAAAACTTCGGCAAATCCCTGATTCTTTCTCGGTTGGTTCTGGCAGCACTTCCGACGATTCTTCGGACTTTCGACGGACTCTCGAACACCCATCGAACTTGACTTCGATAAACTTGCTTTATGTCTTCAAGCTATCGTAGTTAATATTGCACACTTAACCCAATAATATGGATTAGATCAATTAACCCATCAATTGACTTCATCATCAAAATTCGAGATTAAAAAAGAATCACCTCTAAACTGAAGATGGAGGAAGAGACTTAAACAATACTCAAAAAGAGAGTTTCTAAAACTTTTGTGCTAAAAAATTGGTACTCCATCAAACAAGCATGAGTGGTGTATTTATAGACCCTAAAAGGCTTCAAGAATGGAGCTAAAAATTTAAATCCTTAAAATTTTGGGGTACTGATGGTACTATTATCAGTATCAAACGGCACTACCACCATCACGGGGCTAAGAATCCAAGCTTTGGTGGTACCACTTTCGACTTATGCAGTACTACTGTCGAAACTACCGAAAAAGCATAAATAATGCTTTTCGACTGACTTAAGCAGTACTACCACTTGGGCATGGTTGTACCATTGGCTAGGCTTGCTTTAGGTCATAGATTTGGCCTTTTAATAGGCCCAATTCGGTCCTAATTTAAGCCCAATGGGTTTCTTGACAAGTTGGCATGGTTTTGACTCAATACCAACTCAATTTGGCCCAAAAAGACTTCGATCAAGACTTTAACAATCCAACTATATATTCGGCATAATTATGAAGCTTTCAACACATTATCTAGTATTTCAATATGTCATATGATCATTTGGTACTTTATCTAAACTTTCAACACATCATCCTTTTCTTCAGCATATCGCCCGATCTATCGGTATGTTAACTTTACTATAATATATGATCTTTTGATGTAACACCCGATCCTTCCGACACAATGCCTAAACTCATAGTACGAAGTCCAATCTTCGACACATTAACTAATCCTCCAACCCGATATCCAATTTCTGACATAATATTTTTCTAACCCAAAGTATGATTATCCTACTTTGACAATTTATCCTTTAATGGTTCAAGTCTATGATCAAAGTATTTCCTACGTCACTTATCTCAAATACATATTAGTCTATAAATTTATTAATTGATTTCATCATCAAAATCCAAGATTCAATAGATCATATTTTACCACATGGGCTAGCTCATGCATCGCCATATGGGCTAAGTTATGCCTAATCACATAGGTTGGGTTGTACTTTACCATATGGACTGAGTTGACTCCGTTTGACAAATCAACCTAACTCACGTTAGATCACATCTAGACTCCTCTTATCAAATTAGATTTTAATATTTTAAATTATCAAAAAGTAACTTAAATCCATGAATTAAAAAATTTAAATTCATGATGTTAAATTTAAAACTAATTAACTCATCGAAATTTAAACATAATTCTTGAAACACAAGTACAACTTAAAATTCATTTAATCTTAAAAGATTATTATAATTTAAATAATCATTCTAATTTCATAAATAAATTATTATCATAAAATTTTTAAATTAAAATATTATTATGCATCAAAAATTATAACAATCATAATATCAAGATTTCAAAGTATAAAATAAAACTAATTAGAAAAGAATAAAAGATCCTATCTTGACAAAATCATCTCTTCAATCCTCCCATTATGCTTGGTGAGAAATAAGGGAGTTGGAGCGCTCTTTATATAAGAAAAGATGATATCTATCTAAAAGTTAAGTAAATATTTAATTTTTATTTTTAATTTATTTTTATTTTACTTTCACACATAAAAATAAAAATATAATATTTATTTTTATGATTTATACATGAAAATGGAATGTATACTATTTACTTCCTAAAAATTATATCACTATTAGCAAATAAAATAAATAATAATTTAATTGACTAGTAAAATTCTTAACTTATCCATATGATTAAGAAAATTAATTTTTAATAATTTCTTTAATCATATTACATAAAGATGAAAATTAATAATAAAATAATATATTATTTATAGTAATTAATTTATGTTAAGGGAGAAATTATCGATGATTATATAAAGAGTTATCGGTTGGAATACTCATGTCAGAAATTGGACCTACTGAGTTATGTTGTGGAAAGTTTTAGCATGTATGGTTATAGTTTGGACTAATAGAGCTATAGGTTGAGCGAGTGGTGAATTGGCAATCGTCTTAATACAATCAACGAAAGAGTAAAGGATTGGGTAGTTGGAAGGTTGGGGGAATAGGTTCAACCGAAGGTCCAGGCTAAAGTGGTCTTGGGAGAATTAAAATCGGTGAATTTGACAATGGGGCGTTCAACACAGTTGGGCCCAAATTTTCTATCCATTTGACTTGTTAGGCTCTTTAGGGTTCAACATGGATGATCCCACGAAGTTTTCCTAAGACATTTTGGTAGTCTTCATTCTAGCTCCAATCTACTAGTATAGATTTTGGATGTCTAAGTTAGTTTAAATCCGAGTCATTGTTCGCAAAATATCAAACTTATAAAACTATGTTTGGGGCATTCCAGATAAGTGTCCCTCTGATAGTCAAATCTATTTTAGAGTTATTAGTCAATACTAAGAATGAAGTTTTTTGTGTGAGTATATTTGGTGTCCCTTTTATAGGTGACTCCGGAGATGATTTTGCATAGAATCATCGATGATATGAAGGAAATGTATAGTATATTAGGGAAAGGCTTGAGGTGATGTTCGCTAAAGCCTATATTAGTTGAATACGTCAATTAAAATGATTAGTATTTTGATCATAAATATTCATATTGATTGTGTTTTCCGATCTAACTATCATGTAATGTAATGGTCGCGTGTGATCTACGTGACTCATGACGATTGATTGATCAATTGCTATCGATTAATCAATCATCCTATACTTATAACACTTTAAACGAAAAGGATGATTGAAAGTGTGTTTTTGACTGTTGCACGAAGCTAACAAAACCTCCAATACTCACAAAGATTATATCCAATCCTCACAAAGATTCTTTGGTCCTTCCAGGATTTGGAGCCATATCTTAGGATAAGAGTATAGCACGTCACTATCCGTATCCAGTGCAGTAGTTAACCTCGGCCGAAAGCATCACAGTGGCCTTTATACGTGATAAATGTGTTATTGAGCTTCGTGTACTGACTTTATTCGTACTGCAGGTCCACATATGAGGATGGAGACGAGAACAAACGTCGAGGCTGACTACTGACACATATATTCCGACACATCATGATCCAATTAAGTGTTCACGTAGCTGATGGTAGCTAGTGAGATGACCCGTCCATCTATTTGTGCTGGCTTCATTCTCTTGAAGTATGCAGGCGTCTTTTTGCCGACAACCACTGCACGCAGGCTGTCCCACAAGAACAGTTTGTCATCAACTACACAAAAATTGTTTCTTGATGTTCTTAAGAAAGCAGGCGAGGTGATTTATTTGATGCGAGTTCCTTGACTTTTGTACCTATTATCTATCTTTTGATATCTCTATTATTTGATAAAGAAATGTTAGACTTACTACGTTAAAAGAATCCGACGTCGATTCATTGATCATGATGTTCTTCAGATTGATTATTCTCGTCATATTTTGCTTGTTTTTCAACATGTACATCGTAAATATTCGAGAGTTTTATATGAAATTTATCAAAAGTTTCTCTTTTGTATCTAAATTCTCGAAGTTTTATATGAAATTGATCATGAAGTTCGTCGGTCGATGTTTTAATTAATAATTGTACGATGTATTTTCCTCTATTTGGGTATTTTGCACTTAGTGATATACTTTTTGAACTTTGTCAAGTTATTGTGCACTTAGATTTTGTTCATACATCTAACATTACCTGGCATCCTTTTGAACTTTGTCAACTTAGGTTTGGATAAACTTTTTTCTGTCCTGCATGCAGAAATAAATCTCTTGGGGTGAGAGCAAAACAGAAGAAATGCAGAACTCGATTGAGCCATGAAAGATCCATTTCTTCACGGTGGCTCTCAAAAATTGAGGTGAAATCCAATGATACCAACATGGCATGTCTGCATCATCGTTTATATTCTACAAATGTTGGCATCGAAACCAAGTTTTTATTTTTATGCTTCGCAACAAGTAATTATCTTTTTTGAATATTGGGATTGTCAACAAATATCCTAAAACAACGTCAGTATTACTACCCATCAACTCCAATAAAAAAAATACCATAGCTCTGATGATATCACTTGTTGAGAAATAGATCAAGAAACAAGAGAAGAAAGATACTCAAACATTGATAATCTAAATGTTATGGATAAAAGAAAAATGATGAAAGAACCATAAGAGCTACGTAACACCTCTACTATTGTTTTCTCGATTTGATAAACCTATAAGAGCATATTATACACTTTTGGGCTAAACCCGTGAAAACTCCTCAATAGTTTACAACTCATATTCGTTATCTAGTTTAAACACACAATCTCATAGTCTCCTAAATAGAACTCAACCTAATAATCTTTTAATTAATTTATGTCCCATGATACTATGGACTAACATTATCTCTAATGAAATATCATGTCTGTATATAGTCTTTGTTGTTGCGTTGGTAAATATTTTAGGATTTTTTTTTGGAGCTAGTGTACCATTAGAAGATGAGGAATCCTGGAAAAGACTTCTTGTAAATGAAAAAAAAAAAAAAAAATTTAATTTAATTCTTTTATAAATATCTCATGTATATCTAAGTTTTGATTGAGAGAGAAGATGTGAGTAAATACACGACTATATAAGTTAAAAGAAAAGATATAAGAAATTTTTCGGGATTTATATGAAAAGATGTATTGATTTCACATAAAAATTTTAAATTTTTTTTTTTATCTATAGGAAGTAGCAAATCATGTTAATCTTATATTGATATTTTGTTGTGTAATTTTTTTGTTTGAGAGATACTGTCTCCCCCAACATTTGTTTTCTTCCAAACAGAAGATGATCACAATTTCCTCCATGACTGCAGTCATGAAAGAAATACGCTGACCTGGCCATATGATGCATCATACTATGACATGCGTGAAATGGGTGTCATCACATTCGCATGCATGAACGGGGAGCACAGCTATTCTGACATTCCTATGGTGTGTCCCTTGGAGTTGGTCTCCAGTGTCTACAAGGAGTCGGATGACAACAATGTGAGCTTTTCATGTTGTGTATGAACGTTCCCGTGTCCACGTTCATGCCCGACACAGAGTTAGACTAATTATTTGCATGTCCGTTACTTCAATGCCATCCCACGCCAAATGCTGAGAAGCTCAGATGGGGATTGGCCCATGGGACAAAAAGATGGAGTTGAGTGTAGCAAGAGATTTGGGCCTTGTAACGCAAATTAGCATTTATTAGGATGCAATTTCTATTAATGCATTAAGACTTGATGGCATCTTATCTTATCAGCAACTGATGTAAGTAAGTAATAACACATCACTGTTCATACCCCGTGGGTAGGTCGTAGTAATCAATGGTGAACGAAGGCATCATCGTGCTGCACTGTTAAGTGCACCTAAAACATTAAGATCATAAAGAGGAAACATGTTTATTTCTTAGCTGATTCTGGGTGGCACAAAGATCATCCAGAAAGAATAAAGAGAGCAGCTCTTCTTTTTCATATCTATATTATCTTCCAACGGGAAATTTCTGCATCAATATGAGATCACATTTAACGATGCTTACATCCAAATAGGAGCAGTTCAGTTCTACTTCACGTGTGATGTTGTGCAATAATGTCTTCAATTTATATTTACTCGACGTCTATATGTCAAGTTCCCTCAAGGAAACAACTAAAAGAAAAGATTACTGAAATATTTTTGAAATCAAATTATATTCTATTATATGATTCTTTTCTTGTTAAAATAGTGGTTAATTGAGCAACCACATGATGAGTCACGATCTGGGGAAAACTTCTCTCCTATCAAATATGCTTCCAATCATATTTGATTCGAATGATATATTTCATTTGAATTTGATATTGACATGACAAACATCTACAAATTTTAATTATTAAGATACAAGAATCATGTTTCTGGGTAACATTGTTCCCTTTTTTTTTTTTTTTTTTTCTTCTTGTTGTCCACCAGGCTATTTTGTTCTCTTCTGCTACTTTGCTTCACCAACCCATTCAGAGCCACATAAGTGGGGCAATGTTAAGGTGAAGTCATGATGAGACACCAGAGGCCACCATTAACTGTATCCTTGTTGGAAAGGATCACCGGTTTGATCATAAAATATAACCCTGAGGTCACTGTTCACCGCACCATCACCCAAATGCAAAATCCAAGTGCAACTGTGTCTCCAATAAACGAAGAGAGGAGGAAGACGATCAGAGAACAAAATGGAAGGACTGAAGACACACAGCATGCCACGTTTTAACACTTGGAAGCAACTGTCTTCTGCCATCACTCCATTCCTCAGCCGACAAGGGCGTGTCGCCCACCACGTTGCCTTGCCGCAACCAGATTCCTCGGTCCATCAAAAAAATTGTAATAAGATCAACACCATGTTACACACACATGAAACAATAACATCTGTCCATTAAATACCACAACGAGCCTCACACACGTTCTCACCTTCATTTACAAACATTTTCGATATATTTGCCAGAATGACAGTCCTACACATACACATGGATGGTTTGGTCACGATCTCCATGGTAGCACTTGGAAAGCAAACCCACACCACCATATCACATGCCCACATGCTTCTCCACTCTGCAACCATCCTACAATCATCTTTTCTGGCTACTTTTGCATAAACGCTACGTCTCCACGCGCCACACCGAGCCATTTCCCTCCCCGCCTCCCCAATTCTTATATTGCATTTGCTCTTCTTTCTGCTCCAAAACACACCCAAAAAGAGACGTAAAAGGATCTTTCTCTCTTCGTCGCTTTTGGAAATGTACACTCACTCACAGCCACATATTTACATTGGGTCCATCGCAGGCCTCGGAATCCCGCCACGTGTCCGTTAATAGTGTGACACGCCGGCCGTCCTCGGTTGCCGCAGTAGCTCAATCAACGCCTCCGCCTGTTTTTGCTTTCAAGTTCAATTATTTATAATTTAAGGATATTAAAAAATATATAAACATAAGTAAACTTGGTGCTGACGTGGGAGACAGAGGTGGGATCACCACGGACGGTGAGATTACCTTCTCCTTGGCTTTCTTGGTGCCGGACTGGGAGAGGGCGACGAGAGGAGGGATGGCGCCCTCGTGGGCGACCATCTTGCGGTAGATGGCGCTCTCCCGGCAGATCTCGAAGAGGGACCGGACGGCGATCTCCTTCTGCCGTGGCGTGCCCGTCTCTACCATCTCCACCAGCACGGGAACACCGTACTCCTCCACCGCCGCCGCCCGGCCCTCCGCCACCTCCACCACCGCGTGCAGCACGTACGCCGCTTTATCGACCATCCCGGATTCCGGGTCGGCCATCAGGTCCAGCAGCGGCCGGACAATCCCAGCCTCGACGGCCCGGATTTTGTTCTCGCGGGAAGCAAGCAGGGTGAAGAGGGCGGTGGCGGCGTCCTTCTTCCCGCGGGGAGCGCTGGACTCGAGGAGGGCCACGAGGGGCGGGATAGCACCGTAGCGGCCGATGGCAGCGCGGAGGTCGTCGAGCTGGGCGAGGCGGACGAGGGCGCAGGCGGCGTTCTCGCGGGCGGCGGGGGTGCCGGTGCGGAGTGCGCGAACGAGGGGTCGGATGGCGCCGGCGGCGGCGATCAGGGTCTTGTTCTCCTCGCAGAGGGAGAGGTTCAGAATGGCGGTGACGCCGTGCTCCTGCAGCAGGGGGTCAGGGTGGGAGAGCAGCGCGACGAGGGGGCCGACCGCGCCGGCGGCGACGATGCGCAGCCGGTTCTCGGGGTTGTGCTTCGCGAGGAGGCGGAGCTCCATGGCGGCGCGTCGCTGGGACTCGACGGTGGCGGCCGGGGACTCAAGGTCGGAGATGAGCCCGCGCACCACCTCGTCCGAGTAATCAGCGGCGCAGGCAACAAGGAGCCGCTGCAGGCCGCCTCCGCCAGAGGAGGACGAGGAGGAAGATGTGGGAGATCCGTAGGAGGGGAACTCGCCGGAACGATCGCTGTTGCAGTCGCTGAAAGCGCCGGAGGAGTCGCCGCCGTCGCTGTAGCTCCGCCCCATGTACCGGTAGTTCGAGGGGATGCCCATCTCCATCTCAATCCGATTCGATTCGGCCCACTCTCGTTCCAATTCAATCAAATAACCGCAGAAGAAAACCCGAAAGTTTCTGTTGGGAGGGCCAGCGATGGGAGGAGCCGTCGCTTTGCGTCCGAGAGAGGCAAAACTTCAAGGGGGAAGGAGGCAAATAAAAGGGGACCGCACGTGGGAAGCACGTGAAAGCAGTGCAGGCTGAGCGGCGTGCGCACGTGGACTGGCCCGACGCGTGTGGCGTCGGTTTCCGGTCACCTATGGAGTGAGAAGACAGCGACCGCACGACCACCTTCCTATCTCTCCGTCTGTCTACAGGTGAGAAAAGTTATCCACCCACCCTGGTACTTACCGCTCCACGCTTGCCATTGCTTCTGATTTCGATTCATGTTACTTCATCTTTGCTAGCGTTGATCACCAAATGGTCCCCAAAACACAAAGATTTAGTAGGTAAGGAGTATAGCTCACGATTTAATGCACGTAAGGTGGTGTGTCTTTGTGCCTATCACTCTCTCAGTGGGTGCCTTGGTCAAAAGCATAGCACAAAAGCAACTCCATCCGAGTTCACTTAAATAATACTCTTTAATATCATCAAAATATTTGGTTATATATTGACGATCATAAAGCTCTTGCGAAGGTGGATTTAGTTCCTTGAATCTCAAATAGGCCTCTTCACCAAAAGAATCTTACTAATAGAGTAATATGTTCTCTTCATATAGCAATAAAGGAGATGGTTCTACCATTTAATAACTCATATCAACATCGATGCAGCCTTTTTTCCACTTATATTTGTCCCCTGTACTTGTACTTCCAGTAACATGGAAACACACGGACAGTTTTATACGTTTCTTGAAGTACAATTTTCCCTTGTCATCTGTTGACAATACAAGAATTAACACGCTGTCTGTGCCAAAGTTAACAGCGCAACAACATATGAGCTGCACATGGCACATCCAGTAAATTAGTTAACTATTCGGTGAACTTCTGAGACATGTCCAGTTCTCTGTTTTCACTCTGTGGGAGGTGCCACATTGTTTTTCTAATTCCACAAGAGATCTGCATTGGTTTAGAGAGAATTGCCAATCACATTTTTGTAACTAGTGCCCGGGAATATTGCTCTTCCGGCATTTTTGTTGTCAAGGAGTTGCACCACCTTTGCGTTCAGGCTTCAAAGGTGGGTTTTGTCAGCTTCCTCACTGTGGCGTTCATGTTCCGTGGTAGACACTACAGGAGCGATATTGCTCAAAGCCATGGTCCTCGTACGCATGTTCAGAAGAGAAGCAAAAGCAGAGGGACAGAACGTGACACAGAGCAAATGGTTCACTGACAAACGCCTGGATGCGCGCTTCAAATGACATTTTTATGCAGAGTGTCTGCATGAAAAGTGTTTCTTATATTTGATTGCTTCTTCACAGAATGCTTTAAGTGAAGCTTATGTTATGAGCGATGAGTTTAGAAGGAGACTTGACCTCAGTTCTGGAGCTGAAAGCTAAACAATTCGTCCTTTCCATCTCTGATCACAAAAGATATGCATCAATTCTGATCCATGCAGGTGACTGTAAGTTCTGATGCAAGGATTAAGCTTCCATTTCTTTTTGGTTCTGTTGGGGACCATTTGTCTTTAATATGAGTCTTTGCAGGTCAACGAATAATTTAACTGGATTCCTTTCAATTTAACGGGGCAGTACATGTGCTTGCACCGCAGGTATCCCAAGCATTAGCAGTTCCAACTAAACTAGTTAAAAGGTTTGGTGATGTTGCTAAACATGTATGATTAGTTGTCTCCTATCTTAATCAAAGCGAGACCTAATTAATACCGGAAAAGGTACTGAGTTAGGCAAGTTATGGTCTCAATCTAATCTCTTGAGCTTATTGAGAGTGCTTTCCTGTTAATAGATTGATTGACAATGGATTGTTGCCCGGAAAAAGAATCTCAAAACTTCCAATCTTGTGGCTGTGGTGATTATTTGACTTGAATCTCTAAAAAAAAAAAATTATTCTTTTCTCGAAGAAAGTTACTAGAAGCACAAATGATTATTCTTTCTTTCTTATATACTTTCTTGACAAGGAATTGGCACATTGATTTGGATAACCACAAAACTTTTTTGCTTATTGGTGCAGGCTCTGGAAGAGTCCCCACAAAAAGTTGATGGCTTGAGCATTGTTCAATCGAGAGATTTCTTTCAGTGTCAGTGTCATGGGCCTGCGGTCCCAACTCTGACTTTAATGTGGTAAAAGGCCTGAATCAAAAAGATGGTAAAGCTCAGTCACAACTCTTCTTAAATCTACTTCCCAACCTCCTTTTCTACTTTGTACTTGACAGGGTGCTCATTGGTCGCTACTTGTGCTAACCCGGAAATGCTATTTCATTTCAACGCTACAATCTAACTACAGACATGTATGAAGAGCTGCTCATCTATCATGCACTTACAAAGGCTTGCTCCTCTCATCAGATTCTTAGCATTACAGGTATGTTTTAATGACTATTTACCTGTTATATGATCTATCTTGAGGTTTATGTCATGAATTTAATCCATCATGTGGTACACAACCAAGTTTTGATGATGGTTTTTGCATGGTCTTATGTTGCATAAAGATATGAATGTAGGCATGGGTTTAAGGTTAATTCTAATACTTACTATTAAATGTATTACATTGAAGGACAGATTAAAGGCAAAATTGTGTTTGTCCTTTTCCTTTTTATATGGTTGTGTGACATGTTTACAGTAAGCTGTGTGGCCCACAATGACTATCTTTAGACTTGTTGTTAAGTTGCCCTCCGACAAATCCAAATGACCAAGCTTTCAAGGTCAAACTCATGGAGTTTGCTTTACCCAGTGGTACCAAGGACACTCTCTTTCCTCACTTTAGGAACAAGGCAAAACTATGAAATGAAGGAGGGGATGAACCAAAGGAGTCCTTTTAGTCTGCTATACCCACAAAAAAGCTCTCACTTTCCACATCCCTCTCCTGTCCTTAACCCCACGCCCAACCTGAACCATAATTATCCTCACTTCCCTTCATATATGGAAGTCGGTCCTCAGGTGAAGCTGAGTGAGTAACCATTATGGACATGGCCAAATAGTTACTGTTTGCAGAATACACTCGACATGTTCATTGGACAAATCCACCAAGTTGATGAGGTACCCCAAACATGTGTTCACTTTCTATGATATCAAAGAAAAGATTGTTAACTAGTCATGGACCATCAATGCATTCTATTACTCTCATACTCTTTTTCTCTTTTTCCCCTCGTCGGTGTCATATACTGCGAGTTATTTCCCGTTTGGGCTGGGTTACATGCAACTCCTGTCACATCGGCTGAGACTTACTATTATATAAAAATCGAAACCCAATTTCTAAAAGCTTAAGTTATTTATGTTACGAGTCAACTCCTATACACGAGACTGGCCTTTATCTATCCCCTCTCTGGCATCTCTGGTGATTTTCTTTTTCCCCAACAATCTTAAATATCATTAAGTGATGATGCTGAGATTTCAGTTTGCTGACTTGCTTATAAAAAGAATTAGGGCTAAAATATGAAAGAAATCAGATGTTCAATGTGCCGCCAGCTTGGTGACTAGATTGTTTCTTTGATCTTTTATGAATTAAATATTCTTCGTACAGGAAACATTACAATGACATCATATTATATTATAAAGGTTTGTCATACCCAAAATTTACAAATGCGATGTTGTTGAGAACAAAGATATCCAAGGAATCAGATAAGCTTTAGTCGCATGAAATTTCCCAATAAACTCCTCTGACTACCAGACAACCCATATTAGACTGCATAAATGAATAGATCACTAGTTTAGTATGGTCTCAGAGCTAAAGATCCCAGTTACAATGAGGAAATGCTCACTAATCTAGCACTAAGGGAAGAACAATACCACTAGGAGCATATATTAAATGGATCACAAACTCATCCTGTGATTTTATTGCACTTACTACTGACTGTCACTACATGATTCAAGAGGGAACATTAATTGGAAGAATTCCTAGGTGCCCATGATGATGATGGTAAAGGGAGGAAGACAGGAATATGATGTGAAATAAGTGACGTTGCTGCTACTCATATGTAATGTAAACGTAATGAGAAATGTACAAAGTGACCCAGGTCATGGGAATATGATCCATGAATTCTAAAGCGTCTGAGATCTGATTGTGATGTTTCTCATATGCAAACAGGCAAAGTCACTTTGGGTGCTTGTTCTAGGGAGTAAGTTGGATATGAGATTCCTGGTTTTGTAGTTGCCATTCTCTGTATGCCAATAAGAAAAGATATATAGGTTGATTTGGAAGCGAAATGGATGGGCACTTTTGATTGCACATTTGTACGTGTGATCTTAGGATGTCAAAACCAGAATTTGATTTAGTACTTATGATAAAAAGATTATGATAGAGATAAATATGAAATGATATTTATTTTTTAATTTTTAATTAATATATAATTTAGAATGAATACATAATTTTTGAGTAATTTAAGCATACGATTTGATTGTGTAATTTTGAGTAATCTGAGTGCTCTAGGAAAATCCCTCCCTCCACACTTATATAAATATACATTATCTCCCTCAACACTTATATAAATATATATTGTCTAAATCTATATAAATATACATTATTTGAATGAATGAATGAAAATGCTCTTCTTCATAACAAGTTCTTTAATTCATCATGATATTAGAGCTCCTCTTGTCTCGAGCAAGACTTCATCTTCGTTGTTATCCGACGATAATAATCTCTCTTCTTCGTCGATATGCCATAGCGATTACCTCACTATCGGGTTTCTCTTCTGGCTAGTGGTCCTCCTCCTATGTTAGATCTCTCATAATTGATAGCGCCGGTAAGAGCATGTTAGAACCCTTGCAGATTCTAAACTTGGGGTTGATCTCTTTAGGGGATCGACCTCCTTGGAACTCTATAGGGTTCCTCCCTTCAAGTTGCTGCTCAAAGGTTGCAGAAAAGATTCATCTATTGCTTATCAAAAGAGGAGGAATACATGGCTATTTATAGGGTTTCTAAATCCTAACTCCTAATAGGACTCCTAGTCAAGACTCCTACTTCTAACCAACTCCTAATAGGATTTCTACTCAAGACTCCTATTCCTTTACAACTCCTAATTCTTCTCTAAGAAACAACCTCCTAACTGTTGAATCTCTGATTTTGATGATGAAGTCAATTGTCATTTGTTATCTAATCTATATGTTGAGATAAGTGTGCAAGATTAACTACGATGAAAGTGAGACATGCAGTAGGAGTTGCGTCGGAGTCAAGACAATGATCACGTTGGGAGTTCGAGAGTTCGACGGAAGTTCGGACAGTCGTCGGAGGTTCTGCGAGAACAAATCCGAGAAGTCCATAAGCTTGCCAAAGAAGCTCGTCGGAACTCGCCAAGTGAATCGTCACAAGTCCAGGAGTTTGCCGGAAGTCCGCAGGAGCATCACCGAGGGTTCATCGGATGATCAACGGAAGTTCGCCGGAAGCTCGCCGGAAGAAGCGATTGACGCACCGGAGCAAGTTGCAGTAAATGTCTTAGGAAAAATCGTAGTTAGCACATTGATTAAGTTGGAAATGGGAGGTAATCCCATTAACTTAATCTTGGGGCAATTGGGCCCCTAAAAAACCCAAATTGGGCCGAATGGATCAACCCATTCGGACCCTGATTTCTGCCAGGCGGTTGAACCACCCAAGGCAGGAGGTGGCACCGCCTGGGCTCAGTCTCCGAGCGAGACTGGGAGGTGCAACCGCTCCAGCCAAGCGGTGGCACCGCTTGGGGCTCAGTCTCCGAGCGAGACTGGGCGGTGCAACCTCCCCTGACAAGAGGTGGCACCGCCTGAGCTCAGTCTTCGAGCTCTGCCAGGCGGTGCAACCGCCTCAGTCAGGAGGTGCAACCGCCTGAGCTCGGTCTTCGAGCTCTGTCAGGAGGTGCAACTGCCCCTGACAGGAGGTAGCACCGCCTAGAGGCTCAGTCTTCGAGCTCTGCCAGGCAGTGCAACCGCTCCAGTCAGGAGGTGCAACCGCCTGATCCCGAAATTTCGGGAATTGACAGTTTTGAGCTCCAAATTTGAACTAGGTTGGGGCCTATAAATACCTCACTCATTCAGCACTGAAAGGGTATGAACTTACCCCACCCACTCTAAATCTCGGTTTGTATTTACTTTGAGCATCTTATCTTTACTACAAACCTCCTCAATAGCTTACTGCCTTCTGTGTTTTTACGAACGTGTTTCAAAGTTCAGTGCTTTCCGAATCGGGATTTAAAAACGCAAATCAATTTTATCGTACGAACGTCGTATTTCAGTTTGCGCTTACGTTCTGATTTCCATTATAACTGCAAACTACCTTTATATCTTTGCTTTAACTGCATCTCGCCTTATCTCAAGTTAAAGTGGTTTACGAATCAGCTTTTATACCGAAATCACTTTTATCGTACGAACGTCGTATTTCAGTTTGCGCTTATATTCTGATTTCCATCATAACTGCAAACTGCGTTCATATCTTTGCTGCATTTCTCCTAGTCAAAAGTTGAAGTGATTTACGAATCGGCTTTCTTACCAAAATCACTTCTATCGAACGAAAGCAGTTTTCGATTTTAATCGCAGAAGGTTTTCCGCTGCACTAATTCACCCCCCCCCCCCCTCTTAGTGCTCTTGATCCTAACACTAACCCTAGCCGGCCTCTTCACCTCTTTAATAGGGGTTGGCTTAGTTAGGTTTTACATGAATGTTCCTCTCAATTAGGACTCTCCTAGCTAGAGTCCTAACAGACCCGCCCTCTTCAAATCAGCCTTGTCCTCGAGGCTGACGATTCATGAATTTTGGGAATTTGATCTCCAAGTCGTCATAGTTCTCCCAAGTGTCATCTTCTTTTGGTAGGTTCACCCACTGTATTAGCACTTTAGTAGTGGGTCGTCGTTGTCGAGTCACGATCCATCGATCAATAATGGCACTTGGCTGGGTCTGGAGTTCTCCTTGGATAGTCATATTTGGTGGGTGGCTTTGGGCTGTCTCCAAGCACCTATTTATAACTTCTATCTGGCCGTTGATTTGTGGGTGATATGCCGTACTCCTTTTCAATTTAGTACCCTGCATATGGAATAACTTTGTCCAAAATCTGCTCTTGAAGATGCAAGTAGAATTTATCATAAGCACAATGCATCCCTTATAGTGTAATTCTTTTGAGTCCCAATTGTAATGAGCCACGAAGCTTGGTGCTTCCTCCAATTTTTTTATAATCTTACTAGTCTCTGAATCTTCTTGCCATTCCATCTTAATATCCTCAAGAAAGCCGCTGGTCGGAAGTGAAACGGCCGAAACTTCAGCTTGCTCGGGTAGTTGCGAAAGCGCATCTGCAAGAACATTCTCTTTCCCCTTTTTGTAAGTTATTTCATAATCAAATCTAAGAAGTTTTGTTACCTATTTTTGCTACTCAGGGGATGATATCTTTCGCTCCAAAAAGTACTTGAGGCTTTTATAGTCGGTTTTAATTTGAAATCGTCGACCAATCAAGTAGGGTCTCCACCTTGTTGTTGCGCGCACAATGGCGAGCATCTCCTTATCATATGTTGACTTATTTTGATGGGAGGGAGATAATTCCTTGCTAGTGTATGCGAGTGGTCGACTATCTTGCATGAGAATGGCTCCAATTCTGACTCCAGATGCGTCGGCCTCAATAATGAAGGGTCGGTTGAAATCTGGTAGTGTTAGCACCGGCGTCGTCGTCATGGCTGCCTCAAGTTTGTCGAAGTCAGCGGAGGCTCTGTCCAACCATTGGAAGACATCTTTTTCTAGTAAGGAAGTAAGTGGTATACTGATCTTTCCATAGTTTTTCACGAACTTGCGGTAGTAGCCTATTAAACCCAAAAAGCCATGTAGCAATTTTATGTTTCTCGGGGTCGACCAGTTTTGCATTGCTCCAATTTTGAAGGGGTCCACTGCCACACCTTCCTCTGATATGATATGCCCAAGATATTCCACCTTCTGTTGAAGAAAGCAAAAATTCGTAGTGGTTGTTGTGTGTTCAAAAGGTAATTTTCGGTATGTCTTCTTTGCACACTCGTATTTGATGATACCCGGATCAAAGGTTCAGCTTTGTGAAGATTTGTGCTCCCTTTCATCTAATAATTCATCTGCTATTAGAATAAGGTATTTGTCCTTGATGGTTATGCCATCGAGAGCTCAGTAATCAACGCATATTCGCTATGTTCCGTCCTTCTTGCGTACAAGTAGCACTAGTGAAGAGTAGAGGTTGCAACTTGGCCGAATAACTCCTGTTTCGAGCATCTCTTTTACAATCATTTCTATTTCATCCTTCTGGAGATGTGGATACTGATATGGCTGAGCATTTGCTAAAGATTTCCTTGGAAGGATCGTTATACAATGATCATGCCGACGGGTAAGAGGTAGGTTGCGTAGTTCGTCAAATATATTTGAAAATTCAGCAAGCAAAGGAAGTAGATTTAGATCTTCAAATTCTGTTGGCTCTCCCTTAGTTTGCTGCTCAAGTTGTACCAAAAAGCCATTGCATTCTTTATGCAAAACCTTCTCTATTTGTTGTGTGCAAATCGTTGTTATGTCGCCCCCACGTTTCCCGTGCAATGTCATCTGTTTCTCCTTACTATAAAATTTCATAATTAGTTTCATAAAATTCCAGGAAATATCACCTAATGTCATCAACCATTTAATTCTGAGCATGGCCTCATGATTGTTAAGAGGGAGAAGGAAGAAATATGCAATTATCTCTTGGTCCTACAGCAATAGTTTCTCCTGCGGGCGCCTACGATCACAATTCAAAATCCGTCCGTTGGTGACCTTAACATCAAACCTGCAGCGATTCTCGATAGGTAATGCTATCCAAACAGCAAGCTTACTATTTAGGAAGTTAGTAGTACTGCCCATGTCGATGAGAACAGTGATCGGTTGTTGTTTGAGAAGGCCTCCAACTTTCATCGTTTACGGGTTTGAGTAGCCGGCTAGTGCGTGTACTGTAACATCAGTCGGTTGTGGCTCTTCTTCCGCATCTTCTTTATATTCAAGGTTCTCTTCTGAATGTTCAATTACCTCTTCTTCTATTGGTTCAATCATAAGAAGTCTCCCTTTCATCGTTTGCGGGTTTAAGTAGCCAGCTAGTGTGTGTACTATAACATCGGTCGGTTGTGGCTCTTCTTCCGCATCTTCTTCGTTATATTTAAGGCTCTCTTTTGAATGCTCAATGACCTCTTCTTCTACTGATTCAATCAAAAGAAGTCTCCCTTTTCTACAGCAATGCTTGTAACTCCACGGCTCCTCGCAATGCCAACATAACCGCTTCGCAGATTGCTCTCAAAGCTCTTCTCTTGTCAACTTCTTTGGTGCAAGGACTCGATCGACAGTAGGGGGGGCTGAGGGCTTCAGTATTTCTAGTTGAGGAGCAACTCTAGTCCTCCAAGCTTCATGATTCAATCGCTCCTCTTGATGTCGTGCGAAAGAGATGGCTGCCATAAGCGTGTACGGTTGTCGCGCTTTAACTTCTCCCCGGATCTCTGGCTTCAAGCCCTCAATGAAGGTCGTCAATAGCTATTTTTGAGACTAATCATGAGTTTGATTAGATAACCTTTCAAACCTGGTTTGATACTCCTAAATGGTGGAGGTTTGTCGGATCTTTGCTAGTTGTCCGTCAATATTCTCGTAATCGATTGGTCTGAAGCGGATCAGCAATCCTTCTTTGAATTGTCGCCATGAAAGGACTCCATAAGTGTTCTCAAACTAGTTGAACCACTGTATGGCATCCCCTTCAAGATGTATAGCTATAATTTTCACCATAGATGCGTCCGCGGTTTTGTGGTACCAAAAATATCGCTCCGTACGCGAAATCCAACCAATCGGGTCTCCTTCTTCCCATCTAGGGAAGTCCACTCTCATGCATGGATAGTTGGGGTTGGTCATAGAGCTTCCTCTCTCTTGGAAGTCATATCTTTGGGCTTGGTGCGATTGGGCAAATCTCTCTCCTTGATGTGATTTCTTCGGGCTTAGTGGTTGGCCCAATCTGAGTTCGGTAAAGAGCGTCCGAATCTTATCCTCCATTCGCGCCTCGACGGCTTCAAATTTAGCATTGATTGCCTCCTCCGATGCCATAGTATATGCCGCCAAATCTGTGATGTTAAGATCTCTCTTTTGTTGTCGGGTTAAAGGCATGTATTGGTTGAGATAGGTGATGGTCGAAAGGGTTGGTAGATTGGTGGATGTAGGCTACGGTTTAGGCTTGTTTTGTGGCTATTTTGGGTGCAGTTTGAGGGTGTGGTTTGGTGAAGTTTTAGGGCTGTAGATGAAAGTTTTGGATCTGTGGTAGATGGTAGCAATGGTTTGATAGAAACAAGTGGAAGTTGCAGCAAGTATGTGTTGTCTTGTAAGAGTAGAATTGTCGTCGAAGAAACAACAGTTTCTTGACATAATTTCCACCAAAAACTTGAGAGAATTGAGGAGGGAATTGATATCAAAATCACAGTTTATATGACAACAAGGATATCTAATTTAATCAAGAAAATTTCGGAAGTATAACAGCAAGGAAATTAGTGCAAGTTGCGATTGTAGAATTCTCATCGAGAAATTTCAGTGGGTTATGATGAAAATTTGCAGCAACACAAAATCGTTTTTAGAGATGAATTTCTTAATAGATCAATCATAGATGAAAGCCAAGATGATCTATGAAGTGTATAAGAAATTTCATTAAAAAAAGATTGCAAATAGATGGGTTAAGGCAACAATATGCGGTTGAAATTTTCTGCGGCACAGATTTTTAAGTATAGCAGATTGGACATAAAAGATCAGTGGTTTATATCGAGAATTTTTTTATAAAACCAAAGGGAATTCCACTGTTAGGAAGTGTCAAAGCTATCATAAAAATTTCGTAGAGATTTGGATACAAACAACGTAGTATCAATATCAAACAAACAGTGCTATGCGGTTGAAATTTTACAGGGCAGATTTTCAAGTATAGCAGATTAGACGTAAAATATCAATGGTTTATATTGAGAATTTTTTGACAAAACCAAAGAAAATCTTCTGTTAGGAAATTTCAAAGATGTCATAAAAATTTCATAGAGATTTGGATAGAAAAAACACAGTAGCAAGATCAAACAGACGGTGCTATACGGTTGGAATTCTGCAATGTATCTTTCGTCGTAGAGATGAAAACTTTATGATGAAAAATTTATGCAGCAATATAGGAATAATTTTTTTGGGATTTTAAAATAAGGATAACTAAATTGCAGCAGCAGTAAGGTAGAAAACCAGAACCTGTTGCAATTCACGGGGAGATCAAAGGATGATCCGTGGTGGTGGAGATGACGGCGGAATTTGGTAATGATCTCTTAAGCAATTGTGGGAATTGCTTTGGGCAGTTGTGGAGGATTGATGGATGGCTGTGGAAGGGCAGTGAGATGCCAAGAACGCTGCTCTGATACCAAGTGTTAGAACTGCTAGTCATAGGTGCCCAGCAAGCCAATCACGTGAGTGATGGCACGTGTGACTTGATACAGAATCTTTTTGCTTATTATATTTTGGCGTATATCACTTTATAACTATTGCATAAATGCATATATATATTGTGATGTCTTTGGATTTGTGCAATGGGAATCGGATCGTGATGAGATCACGATAATGAGATCGATTCACCTTTAAACACATATCCTAAATAATCCCGGTCATAGGTTACTCGAGAGGGACATCGTGATAACCGGATAGACTGGTGTGCTGTATACCCGTCCATATGATGGATGCAGCTGGTCTCATAGCTGCTCGTGTAGGGACACTAGGGATACAATACAAGTGCTCATTGGAGAATGAGTTCACTGATTGATCCGCTTACGGAATGTTGGATGGTTGATGATGCCTTATTGTCAGACAGCGATTCCGTAGTTCTAGTGGTGTATCTGGTCCTTAGACTTGAGACACCAAGGATGTCCTATATGAGTGCTCCACTCTTTGATACCGGACTTATAGGTTTGGCTGTCCCAGATCTAGTACAGCTGGTCATTGGGAGTGGTAGTCGACCTTACGAGGGCTATTGAGTGTCGATAGAGGATCATCCACTCTCGGCGTCATGAGAGGAATATCCCATGTGTTCTTGCTCAGACAAATCCCTGGCCAAGGTCATTCGGGTTGAGAGAGAAAGAGTTCTCCGGGAGAATCCGATTAGAGCGAGACTCGAGTAAAAACCGTATGGGTCTGACAGCACCATGCTCGATATACGATCTCTGGAATATTAGATGGATGAGGGACTATAGGTATATGGTAACTGAGGACAGACAGGTCCAATGGATTGGATTCCCCTGTATCGTTTAGGGACTACGGCGTAGTGGCCTAGTACGTTCGTAGTCGATGAGTCGAGTGAATTATTACAGAGATAATAATTCATTGAGTTAGAAGGAGTTCTGACAGGTATGACTCACGACCAGCTCGATATTGGGCCTAGAGGGTCACACATATATGGTAGGCATTGCGATGAGTAGAGGTTCGGATATGAGATATCCGACGGAGCCCTTGTCTTATTGGATGCAGATCCAATACCCACTAGGGAAGGACCCATTAGGGTTTGACACGGGATCTCTATAAATAGGAGGGATTCACAGCCTCATAGGCTAGAGCTTTTGCTTGCCTTTCCTATTCTCCTCTCCCTCTCCACCTCAGAGTAGGCCTGGAGTTTTGAGGAGCGTCGTCGCAACCCTGCTGTGTGGATCACCGCTAGAGAGGACGCTTGACCTCCTTCACCCTCTCCTAAGGATCTGCAAGGAAACAGGAATATACGATCTCCCTAGGTAACACAATCTACTCTATACGCAGTTTTATGTTTCGCGGATTTTTCGCACCAATCTTCGCACGACGACGAACATCTTTTTGGGAATCGGGGATTTTTGTTTTCTTGTTCTTCCGCTGCGCATATGATGTCGCCCCCAATGATTTCCCAACAAGAACCCTTGCAGATTCTAAACTTGGGGTTGATCTCTTTAGGGGATCGGCCTCCTTGGAACTCTATAGGGGTTCCTCCCTCCAAGTTGCTGCTCAAAGGTTGCAGAAAAGATTCATCTATTGCTTATCAAAAGAGGAGGAATACATGGCTATTTATAGGGTTTCTAAACCCTAACTCCTAATAGGACTCCTACTCAAGACTCGTACTTCTAACCAACTCCTAATAGGATTTCTACTCAAGACTCCTATTCCTTTACAACTCCTAATTCTTCTCTAAGAAACAACCTCCTAACCCTAGCCGGCCTCTTCACCTCTTTAATAGGGGTCGACTTAGTTAGGTTTTACATGAATGCCCCTCTCAATTAGGACTCTCCTAGCTAGAGTCCTAACAGAGCAATGCACTACTATCTATTATTGCAAATGTCAATTAGAGTTATTTTATTTGTTTGCCATCTTCCTCATAGTCAGGTGATGAATGTTAGCCATTATCGTTGATTACTTTGCTCGATGGTCTTCATCCCAAATCTATAATATTCAGCGTAGATTTACAATCTTCTTTCTTCTAGATGCAACCATCATAGATTTGCTCTTCTTGCCCTAACAATAGCAATCTCTTTGCCATCTGCTACCACTTTTGTTACCATAATAGCAAACCCTTACCTTGATGATCTAGCATCGGAGTTTCTTAAGTATGCTACTTCCTCGTCTACCTTAACACAGAGAAGTTCTTTGCCATCGACTTTGTTAGAGTCCTTGGATGCTCCTTTGACGTAGATCCCAGATCTACATATTTGAGTTCTCCTAGAGCCGGAGCAAGAGTCATAGCAACCTTCTCTCAAGTTCTCTTATCAATCACAAACTTCGTCACCAATCTCTACTCCTCGAATGCCTCCATTGACGTAAATCCTAAATCTATAAATCTAAGATTTCTTGAAGTTAGGGCAGGAGTTGGAGCCTTCTCCAAGAGCCTACTCCTGGACATTCTCCGTGACCTACTCTCGATGTCAAAGCAAGAGTCGAAGCCCTCCTCAATTGCTACTCCTGGAGCCTTCCCATCACACGCAATCAAGAAAAAGAGTTGTTTTAATTCGAGAGCAAATAATGGCAGACCTCATGGTGTTTTATATATATATACATATGTACATATGTATATGTATATATATATATATATATATATATATATATATATATATATATATATATATATATATATATTTATTTATTTATATATATATGTATATACATATACATATGTACATATGTATATGTATATATATATGTATATATATATATATGTGTATGTATATATATATATATATATATATATATATATATATATGTATATATGTATATATATATATATATACATATATATGTATATACTATTGAATCTCGGATTTTGATGATAAAATCAATTGATGGGTTAATTGATCTAATCCATACTATTGAGTTAAGTATGCAGGATTAACTACGATAGCCTGAAAACATAAAGTAAGGATACCGAAGTCAATATTCGATAGGTGTTTGAGAGTCCGAAGATTCGTCGGAGATGCTGCCGGAACCAACCGAGAAGAAATCAGGGACTTGTCGGAGTTTTCGGAAGTCCGCCAAAGAGATCGTCGGAGGTTCGTAGAGTTCACCAAGAAGGCTCGGCTACTCGTAGAACTCGCCACAATATCGAGAGCCTGTTGGGAGTCCGCTGGAAGAAATCTGAAGGTGTATCGGAAGTCCGTCGAAAGATCGTCGGAAAGCTCGCCGGAAGGAGACTCGATGTTTGCCGGTTAAAAGCTTGCTTAGGACTATGTTTTTAGTTGTGTAGTTTGTATGTAATTAGGGTTAGGATTAATGGATAATCCTATATCCTAGTTTGGGGCCAACTAGGCCCAAATATGACTTGGTTTGGGTCGGATTTGAAGCCCAACCAATGACCGATAAAGGTCAGGCGGTGGAACCGTCGGACTGGGCGGTGGCACCGCCCAGAACCCGAGGATCAGGCGGTGGTACCATTGGACTACGTGGTAGCACCACCCAGCACCCGAGAGGTCGGGCAGTGGCACCGCCAGTACATTATCAGTGTCAGACACTGATAGGCGGTGGCACCGCCAATATCGAGAACGTAAGAAAATTCAAAATTTGGAGCCCAAATTTGAATCCTCTTGAGGCCTATAAATACCCCTCAATTCTCAGCAGAGAATACAACTTTGGAGAAGCAATAGATTGAGAAAAGAAAAGCCTTAGCAAAGTCTTTAGCAAGTCTTGTTTTCAATTGCTTGAGTGTTCACCTCCTTCTTTCTCGTTAAAAATTTATAAGAGTGTGAACCACTATAAAAGGTTGTAAGAGGTGTATTTGTCCTTCTCCTTCAAAATGATTTGCTAGTGGAAGTTGGGAGCCTCTTCGAAGAAGGCTTCGCAAGTGGATGTAGGTCATTTTGATCGAACCACTTTAAATTGGTGTGTTCCTTGAATGTGAGTTCTTACTTTCCTGAAATTATTATTTACACTACTGCTAGCTTTCGGTTTTCATCTACTCAAGTTACTATCGAAACGAAATCTCCTCGTATTTATGAATTTATTTTTAAACTTACAAGTTTTAATCCGCTGCACTAATTCACCCCCCCCTCCTCTTAGTGCCACTCCGATCCTAACAATTGGTATCAAAGCTAGGCTCACTCTTATATTTGGTTTAATACCTAAGAGGGATGGCTTACTCCGACATGCATGAGGGTCATTCTATTACACGTCCACCTATGTTTAATGGGTCGAATTACATATATTGGAAAACACATATGAGGATCTTCCTCATTTCCATGGATTTCGAGCTTTGGACTATTGTCGAAAATGAATTTAAAAAATCTT